>NW_025896087.1:2034044-2342289 GCF_002878395.1 Capsicum annuum | reverse complement strand
ATTGGAGGAGAAAGTTATACTTATTTTACTTGAGAGTATTTATCTGCAAGAGTTTCACAACGGGGGTTGACGAGCTGTCAACTAGTTAATAGGCTATGAATTGAGGTCACCCACCTTAGGTAGTAACAACTAGAAATTGGCCAGGGTTGATGACTTGAGTTGATGAGCCTTCAACTAGTTGATAGGTTGTCAACCCCACCATAAACCTGGAGTAGCAAAGACCAAAAAAGGCTAAAGGTTGACGACCTAATTTTATGAGCCGTTAAATTTTTGATGGGCTGTCAACTCTCTTTATCAACCGAGAAATTTTTGTAATTTTTTCAGTATCTGTTTGGGTATTATGGTCTTTTTCTTACCTCAAACCCTACTCTATAACTTAAATCACTCAATAAGTATTCTTTTACTCTTCAGTTATCAATTTTTCATCACTCTTTCTCCTCTCCACTCTTAAGAGATACAAATGTAATACCCTACATGTTTGTGCTAGAATTCAAACCATCATTCCAATGCATATAAACCCAAACTCAATTATTTCTATGTAAATCTAAGTGTAAGGATCATTTACCTAGAATAGTGCTTTTGAGGTGACGAATGTTCATAGGAAACACTTATAGTGAAATTGAGTTATGAACTTTTGTTATCGACTAAATATTTACATTTAATCCTACAATGGTCAGTTTTGAACCTATATAACATCTAGAATATATGGAATTTTGGAAGTCAAGACCCACCAAATGAAAGATAATTAAGTCTTCTTTCCTAGCATCCTATTGTTCCTTAATATGATACCCGAATAAAATATTATGAGAATTTTTATGAGCAAATCAGTAAGGGTCCTAAGGGAGAGGTGCACCCTCTGTGCTCCACATAATGTGTGTTTCATGCCCAGGCTCCCAGAGATGTTAAAAGACACGTTTCTCTTCCATTATCAAGTGTAAACTATTTATTTACATCCTAAATAATCCTATAACTAATACTAACGTTATTTTTCTTATTCCATATTCCAAATACACAATTCTGTCCTTGTAACTTCTCAAGAACAGCAAATATGGATTCTTCACAAAAATTCAATCTTCTAAGGACTCAAATTCAAGTTCTTCTAAATGCTTTCTCACTAATTCAGCATCAATGATACTGAAAATGAACTCAAGTGTTCATATCGATTTCAAGCTAGGGTTCAAGCTTCAAAGTTAAGGATACAAGTTTTTCCCCAAATTTCTTCCTTCAAAAAGGCATGTTGTACACACACAATTTTAGTTATTATATTATTGCATCAAATTACATGATTTTTTCGCGTTCTTAAAAATTTGATTCAATCTAGGGTAGAGGGGTTTTGGTGGTTGTACTCTTGCCTGGTTTTACCTTTGTTTTAATAGTTTTTCTTCATTATTTAAATGGAGGATTGTGAATGAAAATTGTGTCCTATTATATGGTGGAATTTGGTACTTGGTTTTACATTGATTGTGGAGTTTTTCAAGGTAATGACGTGGACTTCAACCTACACTATAAACTTTAACTTGGAATAAGGATTCTATATATTTAAACTAATCTTTTGAGACATTGCATTGCATTAAATTATAAAAGAATAAAAAGGTTTTTGAATATGCTTGGTGGCTATGGTCCTTAATTTTTAATCAAAAATTAGAGTCACGTTGGTTTAAATGGTTATTATTTTGCATAAGTTGACTAGCTTTTAAGTCTATGGGTATGACTATACCAAGTTAGAAAAGCCTTAGTAAATGACTTCATTGTTGATGGTTGGTTTATGTGCAAATTATTTTAATATGGGATTAAAGAGAATTGTGTAGCTCACCGAGAATGTGTAGTCTAGGGGACCAACTCTGGAATTCACGACCAACGTTAGGGGTATATATGACTTTTTTTTCTCATGGAGATATTATATGTTGAATGGCTATCGCCTTGGTGTCTATAGATATTCCCCAGTACATGCGGCTAACATGGAATGAGGCCCTTTCAGGAAGGGGAGCTAGACCGATATAACCCGTGGGTGCCTGAAAAGTCAATATGAGCTCTATAGTTTAGGCTAACACTGTAAACTATCATGTAATGACCCTTGTTCCGATCCTGGAATTATATATATATATGTATAAATATTTGTCCATGTGGTTTATGTCTGGATTTTTATAAATGTATTATTATATTCCTTTTCTTAGTTTGCATGCAAGTGCTCACCCCACTGACCATCCCCACACGCTACATCATTTTATGATATAGTGTTCGTGGGATTTTCTTTTAATCCTATGAATCGGTAGGTTGTCAGGTTATCTAATTGATCAATTGTGAAGTGGTGAGCTTCCATCCTTTGGAAGGCTTAATCTTTTCCTTAGTTTTCTTTATATTTCTAGTCCTTTTAGATTCTTTTGTCATAGTCGGTATCATGTCCCAACTTAGATTGTATTCTTGGATTAGATGCTTCTGTGGATAGTATTGGGAAGTTATGTTTGTTTGGTTTTAAGTCTCAAATTTTTATTTAACTTAGCTTTCTCTCTTACTATTTTTGTTGGTTTCCATTGATTATTTTTTAGGTTCTCTTGAGGTAAGGCTAAGGGGATTATCTCCGACCATGGTAGGCTTGGGATGCCCATCACAGTTAGTGCCGAGTTCGGGTCATGAAACAAAACTAGGCATTCTTTCTAAAATTCAACTTCGACGACTACAAATTAAAGTTCTTCATAGATTTGTTTCATCAAAAAGCAATGTTGGACACTCCTTATTTTAATTATTTCTATATTTTTAAAATTTACTTAACATATTCTTTTATATGGTTTGAAACTAGGGTTGAGGTGGTTTTGTGGTTAAAATCATAAATTTGATTTTTATTTTATTTTAATGGATTTTCTAGGTGTGAATGATTATTTTTATATGAAGAAATTGGTTGATGGTAAAATGAAATTGTGACATATGATAAGTGTGGAATTTGGTAACATGATTTCCTAATGTTTTCGATTTTCGCATGATGTGGAAGGTAGTCATACTTTTCTATTATTCTATCATTTTTGTACTGTTGATTTTTTTTGTCAAAGTCGAGGTCATGTCCCGACTTGGTGGATGTTTTTAAAGATAGAGGTTTCATAGATGGTGTTGGGTTATTGGTTTGGATTTTGTTCTTAATATATGATTATTACTTTATTTAAATGTTCAACTCTTTTTCTTTTGGGCTTGCTTCTGCAACTTTAATTGTGGCTATTCTTATGATGTAAGGCTATGCAGTCATCTAAAGCCTCGAATGCAATGGGGTTCCCATCATGACTAGGGCATCAGTTTGTGTCATGACAAACTTTGTATTAGAGCACGGTTAAGGTTCCCAGGATTTTTGCAAAGTCATGTCGAGTTGAGTCCTTTTTATGGGTGTGTAGCGCACCGCACTTATAGGAGGGAGCCTATGAGGCATTTAGAAAATGTTTCTCATTCTTTCATACTCAAGGTCATGTAATGATGTTGTAGACAACAAAATTATCCTAATTCCATTATTGTTCTAATTTAATGAGCTATGTCTCATTATCAAGGCGACACAAGTGCAAAAGCTTAGATTCCTAACGATTTTGTTATTTTTGATTGAGTCATCAAAAATTATGAAATGACACAAGGACTTAAAATTAGTCATCCATAAAAGTATATGGATTAAATTCTATACCTCTATCTTGATTAATCATGTGTTTTCACCCGATGAAAGATGTGTATTCAGTCCCTTTAAAAATAATATTATAGACGTATCCAAAAGTTGAGATAGTATTTCCACCTGAGCAGTAGTATAAATTTGGGTGTTATGAGCTATGAGTATAAAGATGACCCCAAGATTAGTGATATGAATTCATATGTTTAGAAGACACAGTTAGGGTAACTTTTAAGTGAAAAAGGTAGTTGTATTCGTATAACCATTCAGTGAGTGTTAGGGGTGGTATTTTCTTATGGTGATTGGCTATAGTGGTAGAAAGACAATATTTATAGTAGTTAGTAGAGGAAATGATTAGTTATGATGATTTATAATTTATTTGAGATAGGGAAGGAGCTCATAATGGATTGTTATAGTAGTAGATATAATAAATCATTAGTTGTGAATGGAAGGAAAGATTGACTAATAATTTATAAATTTAGCATTCGATTGGTAAATCTTAGAAAGGGGGACTCAATAGTGTATAGAATTTTGATAGTAGTTTAAAGGTATGTCAAGATAGAATAATGTGATATGAGGGAGGAGAATATGCTAATACACCATAATGGGTTATGTTATAAGATTAAGACTGACTATCCTGATTATATGGTCTTACTATACCAAGAGTCCCTTAATTTTTTTCTAGCAGTTGTAAGTCAGTCTTGTAGAAGAGATAATGTATAGTTAATTTTATAGAGTAGTAGTAATGTTTTGAAGAACATGTTCTTGTAGGCCATAGTTAAGAGAAATAAGGAATTTAGACTGATTAACTTATCATAAATTATTGTAATACTCCATATTAATCTTAGCTTGATTAAGCTCACAGTTTCATGTTGAGGGGACCAAGCCTGTGAATTTTCACGAAGTGTTAAGGATAGCCATTTTCAAGGCCATTAAACTTTGATGATTTATTATTTATATTCTCAACCTCGTGACGTCGATTTTTGGGTTAACTCATGATCAGGGTTGTTAAAAGTATGTCTCGGGTAAGTTTTAGAATATTTGGACGAGTGTAGGGGCTTGTTTTAAAAACCAAACTAGTAGCCCCACTGGTATAAGTGGACGCTACCCCCTCCAGTCTGTCGAGGTAAGGCGAGCATTTTTAAGACTTGATGAATAGGGTGTTCGTAATAGTTTTAATTAATGATATCCATGTATATTCTCGTAGTGAGAATAATCATTCAGACCATCTAGAATTATGTTACAAACCCTTGGCGCTCATCAGTTGTTCACTAACTTAAGTAAGTACGAATTTTGGCTAAGATCAGTAGTTTTCCTTGGCTATATTATTTCTGACGATGGCATTAGAGTTTACCCTCAAATGCCTGAATAAATAAGAAACAGGCCTAGACCCATATCCCCATAAGATATTCAGTGTTTATAAGGTTTTGATGTCTATTATAGAGAGTTTGTTGAAAGTATTTATTGTATTTCATCCTTCATGTATCGATTGACTAAGAAGAAAGCCAAATTTCAGTGGTAAGATTCATGCTTGAAGAATTTTCAGGTGTTAAAGACTCATTTCACTTCCGCTCTAGTTCTGACTTTGCCAGATGGCACAGATAGGTTTGTAGTTTATTGTGAACCTTTCAGAGTTTGTCTTGGTTGTGTTTTGATACAGAGAGGCAAGGTCATAGCCTACGCCTCTATAAATCCTAAACCCAATGAGAAGAATCATCCTACCAGTGATCTTAAGTTGGCACTAGTTATTTTTGCCTTAAAAATTTTGAGACACTATCTTTATGGGGTTCATGTTGATGTGTTCACTAGCCATAAGAGTTTACAGTACGTTTTCATGAAGATAGGTATGAATCTTCATTAGAGAAAATGGCTTGAGTTACTAAAATATTATGATATGCGTGTGAACTATCATCCGGGCAAGGCCAATATAGTGGTGAATACCCGTAGAAGGTTGTCTATGGGTAGTGTTGCTCATGTTAAGGATGATAAGAATAAGTTAGTTCAGGAAGTTCATCAGCTTACTAGATTAGATGTTCGGTTGGTTGATTTACCTATAGGTAGTATATGGCTCAAGAATGGTTCAGGATCTTCATTGGTTGCCGAAGTTAAAGAAAAAAAATATAGTGATACTAGTTTGGTTAATTTGAAGGAGGCTGTTAGAGATCAACTGGTAGAGGTTTTCTCGCAAGATGGAGATTGCGGGCTTTGTTGTTAGGGAAAGTTATGTTTTCCATGTGTTGATGATTTGAGACATAAAATACTTGCAGAAGTGCATTGTGAATGATATTCTATCCATCTATGAGCCACTAAGATATTCTGTGATTTGTAGGAAATCTATTGGATGAGTGGTATGAAGAAGGTTATTTCAGAGTTTGTGGCTAAGTGGCCAAATTATAAGAAGGTCAAGGTTTAGAACCAAAATCCTAGTAGGAGTATTCCAAAAGTTTAACATTCCCACTTGTAAGCGGGAAATGGTGAACATGGATTTTGTAACGGGGTTTCCTCGTACACATCATCAGCATGATTCGATTTGGGTCATCGTGGATAGAATGACCAAGTTAGCTTAATTATTACAAGGTCATACATCGTATTGTATCGAGGATTATACTAGACTCTATCTCAAAGAGTTGGTTAGATTGCATGGGGTTCCATTGTCTATCATTTCAGATAGAGGCACTCAATTTACCTCTAACTTTTAAAAGGCTTTTCAAAAGGGCTTTAGTACATAAGTCCATTTCAGAATAAGTTTTCACCCTTGGATAGATGGTAAGGAAGAGGGGACTATTAAGACCGTAAAGGATATGTTAAGAGCATGTGTTATTAACTTTAATGGTTTTTTAGATTACCACTTTCCTTTTATTGAGTTTGCTTACAACAACAGTTATCACTCAAGTATTCAGATGGCTCTATTTGAGGTTCTCCATAGAAGGAGATATAGATGTACAATTGCTTGGTTTAAAGTAGGTGAGGCTACTAGGATAGGGTCTGATTCGGTGTTTGAGGTGATAGAGAATGTTATATTGATTTGGGAGAGGCTGGAGACATCCCAAAGCTGTCAAAATTCTTATGCATATGTGAAGAGAAGAGAGCTTGAGTTTGAGGTTTTTGATTTGGTCAATTTGAAAATATTGCCTACAAAACAATTTTAGTAATATATAAATATACATCGGGAGCCATCATGCTTCCAATCTATCAAAATCAACCACGTTGTGGGTTTCATTCACACTCGAGTTCAAAACAACTCCATTAAGACCAAAAGGTCAAATCATTCAAAATATCTCAAATATTCAACATCAACGTGCTTATAACACACATTTTTTTAAAAAAAAACACAATTTCCAATGTGGATTCACAACCCAAATATCAAAATCATGATAAATATCGTTCAAGATTCATGCTTTATATCACCACCCATGTAAATTCATCTTTCAAACTCATAAACATCAAGATTTCATAATAATCATCATAATATATGGGTTCATGCTTCAAATTCATAAAAATCAAATAAAAATCAGGCCTTTGTAAAGAAAATTACTTTTGTGCACAAGAACAAAAGAGAGTTCTTGTTGAAAAACCCCACATACGTTGATAGATGAACTTTAGATCGATACTCATTTTTGAGATGTTAATCGTGCCTTTGAATGATGGTTCTTGGAGTTCTTGAACTAGGAACTTGGAATCTTGAATAAATTTGCATAATTAATGGTAAACTTTGGAGGTTCTTAAAGTTGGATGTAGGAGTTTAGGGTTTTCTTTTTGAGGGAGTTTGATGAAATATACATATAATGCTTCTAATAGGATTTAATATAGGGTTTGGATGGATTTTGGGTGACGGGGAATGACCAAAACGCACCTAAAAATCAAAAAATTTCTCGAATCTATCCTTTGGTGGACTGTTTTTATAGTCTGAAGTAGATGAACCATAACGTTTTACTTTGATATTCAAATTGGATGAAACTAATTTCATTAGAAAGAGAACTCTCATATATTTCCGTTGATATATAGTATCTCACCCAGATTATTGTGTGCGAGGAGTTATGATCGTTTGAAGTTGACCCAAAATTTCACTTTTGATAGGTTGAAGTTGATCGACCATAACTTCTTGCTCTGATAGACAAATTTGATGAAACCAATTTCATTGGAAAGAGGACTCGCAAAGATTTCCGTTGATATATAGTAGATTATCCAGATCATTATGTACAAGGAGTTATGATCATTTAAATATGGAGCAAAAATACGCCAGGCCTCAGTACTTTTTCCTGCATATTTTACTATTCACTACTATTCACGGTTCGATCGGAATGTTCATAACTCGTTGTTCGGGTTTCTGTTTTGGATGATCCTCATATCGTTCAAAAGATTATTTGATACTGTACGCAATGGTGGGTCATAATCTAAGACATTTTGCATGAAAATTTTATAATACATTCTAGAATATAGAACCCAACACGTTTACGCACAAAATTTCAACGAAAAATTTCCTGGGGTATTACATTCATTAAGTTCTGTTAACTGACTATATACACTTATTTCTTTAACTGACTGAGTACTAATGTACCTGACATCATTGATACTATTCTTAAGCTACTGTAATTCAAGGTAAACAGAGAGATTTCCTGTATTGAATACCCCTAAGACTCGATAACATTGAAATTAAAACATGGCATGGTTATAATAGCACAACAATAGTAGCTTGTTAATAATGCTTCCATTTAGACATCTTGTCAAACACTTGAGAGGCATCCTTTATGCTCATAATAATAACCAACATGCAAGCATCAGGATCCCAATCCCAACTCACAATTTCAAGGGCTTTTAACATACATCCACAAAAACCTACACACATATTAATTACTTCACATGAAACTTGTAATAAATCATGGATTAAAACTCAAATAATATCATAGCCATGGATACAGTCAAATTCAATATGAAATTCATGGAAGCAATAAACTTGTAGTTTTCAAAGAGGTTCTTGAACTCCATTGGTGGAAGGAAACCCTTAGATGAACACCCAACATACCTCGATTGTTAATTCTCTTAAAGTTGTGGTGACTTTCTTAGGACTCTAATCTTAAATATGATGGGTTAGGGTTTTTTCTTGAGAGGATTTGTAAATAATGAGTAAATTTTTGCATTTAGAAAGGCTTAATCTCATATTTTAAGGCTGATATATGGTGGGAAAATGAACCAGTTAGCCTCTCTGAATATGGATATTAATTACTAAAAAATGCACCCAGCAATGCCCAGACTGATGTGCCTCATTGATAGGGTCAATGTGATGGCCAACGCGATGCGTCGAGATTGCGTTGTCTCACTGTAATTTGCACTGGGAGTTGTGGAAAAATTATCTATTGATGTGATAGGTGACGCGACGTATCACATTGCATCGATCTACTATTTAAGACTTCCTGACATGCCTTAAACGATGTTTGAAAAATCAAGAATTCATCCAAGAACATCTACTGACATTCTAGATCATGAATCAACATAAAAATTGACATTTTAAGGTCGTAAGGGTCGAAAATAATTTAATGGAAATATCAAGGGCAAAATAAGACTAAGTGCCAATACTTAGCTTAAAATTCTCTATGCTGGGACCTCTTTTCCTTCTATAAAGGACTGAGTTAGACTAGAATATTTTGGTGTCTTACAATATCTCCCCCATGGGAACATTCGTCCTTGAATTAGACTGACTAAGTTGAGAATACTAATAGAATAAGCCTAATTACTGAACATGCACAACTAAAGCATGCTTACTTGACAAAAACTATTAATATGTTGAGTCTTCATACTGAACATGTATAAGTGAAGCATGACTAAATTTAGAATATATGACACATGATTGATCTATTTCATGATGGTATGCATGATATGAGGATGTTATGCAACTGAAATCGATACCGAGTTTGTAAAGGTAATCTGAGCATGGAACTGAGTATGTTTAAGGTAGACTGTTCCCTTAAGCTAAATCTGTGTTTGCAGGGAAGAGGAGAGGATACTTGGTTTGCATATCTGCTTCTGTTTCCTAAGTAGCTCCCTCAATGGACTGATTCCGCCAAAGAACTTTGACTAGAGAGACTTCTTTGTTCCTCAGTCTGTGAACCTGATGATCAAGAATTTCAAATGGATTTTCTTCATAAGAGAGACTATTCTGAGCATCTATACCCTCTATAGGGATCACAACTACTGAGTCACCAATGCATTTCTTAAGCAAGGAGACGTGAAATACAAGGTGCATTGAAGCTATGTCTGAAGGAAACTTAAGCTCGTAAGCTACCTTTCAGAAATTGCTAAGAATTCGGTAAGTATTGATATATCGGGGATGAGCTTACCCTTCTTGATAAACCTCTTCATTCCATTCATAGGACGTATTTTCAAATACACATAATGACAAATCACAAACTCAAGATCCTTTCTTCGTACATCTAGATACGATTACTGTTGGCTCTGAGCTGTCTTAAGCCTTTCCCTGATAAACTGAACTTTTTCTAAGGTATCAAATACCAAGTCAAGCCCTACCACTATGGCCTCACCCACTTTAAACCAACGGATTGGAGACCTATATCTCCTCCTATAGAGCACCTCAAATAGAGTGATCTAAGTGCTGGAATGATAGTTTCTGTTATACGCGAACTCAATAAAAGGCAAGTGGTCATCCCAACTACCCTCAAAGTCAAAGGTACATGCTCTTAACATATACTCTAAAGTATAAATGGTCCTTCCTGCTTTACTATCTGTATGAGGATAAAAGGTTGTACTGTGGTGAACTTGGGTACCAAGACCCTTCTAGAAGGCTTTCCAAAAAATGAGAGGTGAACTGCGTACCTCTATCTGAAATAATGGACAACAAAAATCCGTTAAATATGATCAACTCTCTAATATTGAACTTAGCATAATACTCATCCAAATAAAATGTGTGAACTAGTAATAAATGAGTTGATTTGGTCATTCTATCCATAATGACCGAAATCTAATCATGCTGACGATGAGTACGGGGCAAGCCCATCACAAAATCCATGTTAACCTCTTTCCTCTTTCAAATGGGAATACTGAACTGCTATATAGATCTACTAGGCTTATGATGTTCGATCTTAACCTACTGACATGTCGAGAACTTAGCTACAAACTCTGCAATGTCTCTTTTCATCCCATTCCACTAATAGACTTTCCACAAGTCATGGTATATCTTGCTGGCCCCTAGGAAAATCGAGTAGTATGCACCATGCTTTTTTGGAAGAATTCGTTATCTCATGCCATCTATATATAGCACACATAGTAGACCCTAGCAGTGTAACACACTATTTCCTCCTTGGTAGAAAACCTCTACTTTGTGATCTCTGACTGACTCTTTTAGCTTAAATATACTAGGATCCCTGTCCTACTTTTCTTTTACTTAGAAAATCTGAGATGATTTTGAACTGCTCTGCACCCATACGCTACCCTCTACTAAATCGACTAAGCAGAAACCTAATCTGGAAAGATGATGAACTTCGTGAACAAACTTCTTCTTATAATCCTCCACGTGAGTAACACTACCCATAGACATCCTACTGAGAGCATCAGCAGCTACATTGGCCTTTTCCAGATGATACAAAACACTCATGTCATCTTTTAACAACTCTAACCACCTTCTATGACCTAAGTTTAGGTCTTTCTGAGAAAACACATATTGCAGGCTTTTATGGTCTTTGAACACATCAACATGCTCCCTATACAAATACTACCTCCAAATCTTTAAGGCAAACACTACACTTCTAACTTAAGATTATAAGTATGATAGTTCTTTTCATAGGGTTTAAGCTGTCTAGAGGCATAGGCTATGACCTTACCTCTTTGCATTAAAAAACACCCCAAACTAACTCTAGAAACATCGCAATATACCACAAACCTGTCAGAACCATCTGGTAAAGTCAAAACTTGCACTGTAGTGAGTCGAGTCTTCAAATCCTAAAAACTCTTCTCACAAGAATCTGACCATTAGAACTTGACTTTATTCTGAGTCAATCTGGATATGGGGGACGCAATAGACAAGAATCCCTCAATAAACCATTGGTAATAGCCATCCAAACCCATGAAACTCCATATATCTGATGGAGAGATGGGTCTAGGCCAGTTTCTCAATGTTTCAGTCTTTAGAGGGTCAACTCTAATGCCATCACCGGAAAAGATATGACTGAGGAAATCTACTAACCTTAGCCAAAATTCATATTTACTGAATTTTGCAAACAATCGATGGGCTATGATGGTCTGTAACACTATTATGAGATGGTTTTTATGATCATGTTCACTGCCGGAGTAGACAAGAATGTCATCAATAAAGACTATGACAAATAAGTCCAAGTACTTCTTGAACACACGGTTCATCAAGCCCTTGAAAACTGCTGGGGCATTGGTATGACCAAATGACTAGGAATTTAAAGTGACTATACCGAGTTTTGAAAGATGTTTTCAAAATGTCACATTCTCTTTCTCTGAGCTGGGGATAGCCTGATTTAAGTTCTATCTTAGAAAAGTAACTAGCAACCTGAGGTGGGTCAAAAAAGCAATCGATTTTGGGAAGTGGATACTTGTTCTTGACAGTGACTTTGTTTAACTGATGGTAGTTAATACACATTCTGAGAGAACCAACTCTCTTATGCATGAATAAACTGGTACACCCCACGGGGAAACATTAGGTTTGATGAATCCCTTATCTAGGAGATCCTTCAAATGTTCTTTTAGATCTCTAAGTTTAGCTAGTGCCATTCTTTATGCTGAAATAGAGATAGGTTGAGAATCAGAAAGAAGATCTATTCTGAAGTCAATTTCCCTCTCGGCAGGAACTCCAGGAAGATCTTTGGGAAACACATCTAGAAATTCACATGCTACTTGAACTGACTCAAGGAAAGGAGTCTTGGAACTCGAATCCTTAACTCAAACAAGTTGGTAGACACATCCTTTACATGTCACTTTTCTCGCCCTTAGGTAAGAAAAAGACTGACCCCTAAGTGCTGAAGTACTACCCTTTCATTCTAGGATAGGTTCATTTGGAAACTAAAAATAGACAATTCTATTTCTACAGTTAACTGAAGCATAACATGAATGGATCCAATCCATATTGAGAATGACACCAAAATCTGTTATCTCTAACTCTACTAAGTTTGTTGAAGTAACTTTCTTAGATACCTTAATCGAAAAGTTCCTATATACTCATCGGGCTATGACAGATTTACCCACTGAGGTAGAGAGTAAGAAGGGCTCTACTAGGATTTTGGGACTAATTTTAAAGTCAACAGCTATATAAGAAGTTACGAAGTACAAGGAAGCTCTTGGATCTAGCAAATCATAAATATGTAAATGATAAAATTGTAACGTACTAGTGACCACATCAGGAGAACTTTCCTGATCCTTTCGGGACTGAAATGCATAGAATCTATTTGGGCGTTGCCTATTGGTGGCACTGGAAATGGCCCCCTACTCAATCATATGACCGGACTGAACTGGGGGCAATTATGTTGACTTTGTGAACCCATCTGAGGACACTATCTGACCTTATGGCCTTGCTAGCCACATTTGAAATACACATCCTTACCAGCTCTACAGACACCCTGGTGGTTCCTGCCACACTTCTGGAAAAGTGGATTTGTTCGAGCACTGCTAATACTACCCTAAGGTTTATGGCCTGGAGCCCTATATTTATTGTCGTCACTGAATTTCAACATTGGGGCACTGGCTGAGAATAGAGTTGGAACCAAAGATTTTACGCAAAACTGATAATTATTACCACATACTGACTTAGGTTGAGTGATGTTAAAGCTACCTATTCTAGCCCTCTTGTTCTTCCTTTCTTTCTCATTATTCTTAGCTTCTTCTGTCTGGTGAGAATAGACCATGATCCTGGATATGTCCATCTCCTTAATCAGTATTACGGTCCTACATTCCTTGACCACACTGAAAGACACATCCAACATAAACTTACTCAACTTAGATCTACTACCTTCTACAACATGAGGGGCATATCTGGCTAACTAAGTAAACTTGAGAGAATACTCCTTCATTGTCATGTTGCCCTATGTCAGATTAATAAAGTCCAAAACCTTAGTTTCCCTCTACCCTAGTGTGAAGAATCTATCAAGGAAAGCAGTAGACAACTACTCCCATTCTACAGGCCCTGCATCAGCGCCTCTTTCTGCCTTCCACTTCTTAAACCATGTGTATGCCATATCTATAAATTGATATGCAACAAACTCAGCGCTGTTACTGGAAGTCACCCCCATGATATCTGTGACTTTTTTCACTATGTCATAGAATTCCTGTGGATCCTCCTCAAACTTAGACCATATAATGATGGACGATTTACTCAGGTAAAGTTCTGAATTCTTGCTGCAGTAGTACTGTCCACTAAGTTAGCCTGAATGGGATCTAGGCATTCATTCTAAGCTTCAATAGAATTAGCCATGGTGAAAGCTGCTCTGAATTCCGCGTAGGAGACATGCTCATCTAGGGGATCTACCTGAACAGACAGAGGTTCTGGCTGATTTCCAGTTCTTCATCCGTTAGTCCTTTTTGGAGGAATATTCTGTAAATGGAAGGAAATATTGGATTACACAGAGAGTTTAACTTGAGCTCATGTGCACTCGCACTATATGAAAACTGAAAGAAAGGAACTTGTTCCTAAAATGCCTCATAGCCTCTGGTCCATAAGTGTTATGTGCTACACCCCCATGCAGAAGATTCTACTTAATGTGGATTTTAGACTCACTAGGACTCTATTAAACCTTTCGCTCTAATACAAATTTTGTAACACCCTAAGTCTGTACCCCGGATGCCACACGATGCTTATGACCCCGAAGGACCACAAGCTAACCCATGACTGGCACCTACTGTGAGCGCTGAATGATAATATTAAAATAATGCAGAAAATAGGCTGAAATTCCATAAGGTTAATAATCTAAAAATAAATACTTAATACTGATAAATATATACTAAAAATTAAACATCTATCTGAAATAATCTAGCCTGAAAGCCTCTAACTATCTGAACATTGAGTTGATGGGATAAGTCCCTAACTATCTCTGACTACTGAATATATAGGAATACTGAAATACAAAAATGATAACTCTATCCTTGAACTATTAGAACTCACCACTAAATCTATTGCTGATAAACGGGGATGCTAAGTGCGGTCAGGATCTCGTGCATCTGAACCTATGATATAAGACATTATAGTGCTATAGAAAGAGTATGCATCAGTACTTTAAATCTAGTGGTATGCTAAGTGAGGTATGGTGATATGTAAGGGTTCACATGCATGAACAATAACTGGCTGAGTAACATGAATAAACTTAATGAGAGTACATGTATATCTTAGCCTGCTGTAAATACTGATTATGCAATATTTCATGTGAATCTACATTACTGTAACTGAGATCACTTATAACTGAAATACTGATAACTGGGTTACTAATACTGAGTGATTGTATAACTAAGTTACTGATAACTGGGTGACTATTTCTGATAGTCCTGATTCTGTAGAACTAAATTGAGTTCTACACTAAACCTGGTGACTGTGTGTGACGGTCCTGATTTTGAAAACTGATCTGAGGTTTTATACTTAAACTGTAATTGTGGAAGTGTTCATCTAATCGACATACCCCAATTATAAACTGAGTTGGGTTCCAACCTATGACCTCAATTTGAAGGGTGTTACCACCTTTCTAAGGGATACTAACAATAACTATGAGTTAACCCTATCTGGTAAGAAGACATTTAGTCAACCCTCACTGGCAGGAAAACTTGTAAAAGATGTATCAACCCTTATCTGGATAGAAGATATCTCACCCTATGATGGCTAAGTAGTTTTGTAATACAGGGATTGCTACTAAGTGTCAAACCCTTCATTGATAAGAATGCCCCCATCCCTAGGTTCACTCGGTGTTGATTTGTACTCCTAACTGAATAGACACTGAACTAATTTCTAGATTGTACTAGGCTTGACTGAACTGTTACTAATCGTGTAAACTTAATAAATTAGACTGAGTTCACTATGTTCTATTAACTGACTGAATACACTAAATTCTGTAACTGACTGAGTACTACTGTACATGACATCACTGAGACTATTTTAAAGTTACTGTAATTCTAGGTAAACAGCTAGATTTCCGGTATTGAATACCCCCAAGACTCGATAGCTTTAAAAGTAGAACATGGCATGGTTATAATAGCACAACAATAGTAGCTTGATAATAATGCTTCCATTTAGACATTTTTTCAAACACTGGAGAGGCATGCTTTATGCTCATAATAATAACCGATATGCAAGCATCAAGATCACAATCCCAACTCAGAATTTCAAGGGCTTTTAACGTAAATCCACATAACCCTACACACATGTTAATTACTTTATATGAAACTTGTAATAAATCATGGATTAAAACTAAAATAATATCATAGTTATGGACACAATCAAATTAAATATGAAATTCATGAAAACAATCAACTTGTAGTTTTTAAAAGATGTTCTTAAACTCCAAGGGTTGAAGGAAACCCTTAGATGAACACATAACATACCTTGATTTTTAATTCTCTGAAAGTTGTGGTGAATTTCTTAGGACTTAATTCTTGAATTTGAAAGGTTATGGTTTGTTCTTGAGAGGATTTGTGAATAATGTGTGAATTTTGCCTTTAAAAAAGCTTTATCTCATGTTTTGAGGATGATTTAACGTAGAAAAATTACCCAATTATCCACCTCTAGATGCAGATTTTAATTACTAAAAAATGTGCCCAGCGATGCTCAGACTGATGACCCACGTCTATGGGGTGGATGCGATGCATTGAGATCATGTTGGTTCACCGGAATTTGCATTGGGAGTTCAGAAAAAATATCTATCGACGTGATAGGCAATGCAATGCATCGACATTGCATTTATCCACTATTTTAGACTCATAAACATTCCTCAAACGATGTTTGAAAAATCCACAATTCATTCGAGAATACCTACTTACATTCCTGATCATGAATCAACCTAAAAATTGATGTTTTAAGATCATAAGGGATGAAAATAAGTTCATGGAAATATTGAGACCAAAATAGGACTAAGTGCCAATACTTAGCTTAAAATTTTCTAAGTCTTGGACCTCTTTCTATGCTTTAAAGGACTGAGTTAGGCTAGGATTTCGCAGGGTCTTACAGAAAAAGACCTTGTTGAGATCCTTGATCATCAGAATCGTAGGCTAAGTAATAAATAAGTTCCCTTGGTTAATGTCCTTTGGTAGAACTAGTCCATTCATAGAGCTACTTGGGAAGGAAAAGCAGATATGCAAACTAAGTACCCTCATGTTTTCTCCGCAAACATAGAATCAGCTTGTGCTAGTGATTCTTCCTTAGATTGACTCTTTTTTTTAGCTAAGTAATCATTCACATGTCATTAAATGCATTCACAGAATCAGTTTAATTCATGTATCATGATTAAGAATCATTTTTGGAATCATGTTCCAAGTCATGCATGTTCAGTATGTGATCTCAGTTACCTTAGTACAATACTGTCTGCGTAACTACTCTTATTCGGGGATGAATATTCCTAAGGCAGAGATATTATGATACCCTATATTAATCTTAGCTTGATTCAGCTAATAGTTGCATTTTAAGGGGTCTAAGCTTTGTAATATTCACTAAGTGTTGAGGACATAGTCATTTTATAGACCCCAAAAATTTGATGATTTTATTTTTAACCTTCTCAACCCTGGGAAATCAATTTTTTGGTTGATTCATGATTGAGGTTGTTCAAAGTATGTCTCGGGTTAGTTTTGGAGTATTTGGATGAGCGTCGAGGCGTGTTTGGAAAACCAAACTAGTAGCCCCAATGGGGTAAGTGGGCACCGCCCCCTCTAGTCCACTTCTCTAAGGTGGGAACCGTCCGGCCTAGTCTGCCGCTCAAGAGCCCGCGTCGTCCCCTCCATATTCTATCAAGCTTTTGTTCTTTGTATTTTTAGGGTATTTGGGTCATTTCCCTTCACCTAATTCATCCATAACACATAATTAGGGCTTTCAAGGGGCATTATTTGGCCTTTTACTAAAAACTTGCTCTAAAGAAACCCTCCTCTTCACCAAGAACAACTCCAAACTCCAATTCAAGAAATCAAGGAATTCAAGCTTCAAGTTCAAGAAATTGTAACGCCTCAAAAAACGGGTCCCGGAGCGTCACACGGTGCTTGAGGCTACGAGTAGACCCAAGCTAACCCTTTGAGTCATTTTCATTCAGTTCAACACAAATCAACGGGAATTCCATAAATAACCCTCAAATATCAACAGAGTAATCATCATCCAAGAATAAAAGAATTTCAGAAAGATAATAAAATATGACTTATTAGTCAACTCCCAACATCTATACTAGTCTGACAAGCCTCTAAGAAAATCAATAAAACCAGTGAGACATTGAGACATGCCCTAACTGACTCATACTCAGTTATCAAATGTAAATTATTCCGTGAAACCAACATCAAACATCACGTCCTCGGAACATGAGGACTCACCACAACAGAGGATGTAGAACAGCATGCCCGAAGAATCACTATCGACCCTGGAATTGAGCACCTGAACCTACATTTCAAGAAAATGTAGCCCACATCCGAAGATATGGGTCAGTACCATAGAAAGGAACTGAGTATGTGGGGGTGTATGCAGTTGTATAAACATCATCATCATAAATATTTATAATAAATATGCAAGATGTATGAAAGACTCACATAGCCTGAAGAAAATCATCATAATCATGAGAGGATGATATAAGTACCATAACACATGTGAGTCATCATATAATTTGTCAATCACTTTCAGTTCATCAAGAATATCAATTTTCTTAATGTAAATACCATTTAAATCTTTCAAAAGAATAACTTTCACAATTCCACTTTCAAATCACTTCACCATTAACCATACACATAAGGAAATACCCTATAACTTACATAAACCATGTGAGCTACATGGAGTTCAATGTACAACCAACGTTGAGGAGAGTCGTCCTATCCTTGCCATCGGAGTAGGACTATCGATATCAAATTCACATAAATTAGTGATCACTATATAAATCAGCCTTAGGCTCACTCCTACGGGGGCACGTAGTTCTAGGGAAATAAGGTTGCTTTATACCTCCTACTCGGTGCTAAAGATTTCTCTTAGACTTAGCTCAGATCATTTCAAAGACAATCTACAACAAAACAATTTCAGTAGTATATAAATATACATTGGGAGCCATCATGCTTCCCATCTATCAAAATCAACCACGTTGCGGATTTCTTTCACATTTGAGATCAAAACAACTCCATTAAGACCAAAAGGTCAAATCATTCAACATATCTCAAATATTCAACATCAACATGCTTATAACACATACTTTCTCAAAAAAAATATAATTTCCAATGGGAATTCACGACCCAAATATCAAAATCATGATAAATATCGTTCAAGATTCATGCTTTATATCTCCATACATGTAAATTCATCTTTCAAAATCATAAACATCAATATTTCATAATAATCATCATAAGATATGGGTTCATACTTACAAATTCGTAAAAATCAAATAAAAATCATGCCTTTGTAAAGAAAATTACTTTTGGGCACAAGAACGAAAGAGAATTCTTGTTGAAAAACCCCACATACCTTGAATGATGAACTTTAGATCGATACTCATTTTTGAGATGTCAATCGTGCCTTTGATTGATGGTTCTTGGAGTTCTTGAACTAGAAACTTGGAATCTTTAATAAATTTGCAGAATTAATGGTGAACTTTGGAGGTTCTTGAAGTTGGATGTAGGAGCTTAGGATTTTCTTTTTGAGGGAATTTGATGAAATATAATATATAATTCTTCTAATAGTCTTTAATATAGGTTTTGGACAGATTTTGGGTGAGGGAGAATGACTAAAATGCCCCTAAAAATCAAATAATTCTCAAATCTGTCCTTTGGTGGACTCCTTTGATAGTCTGAAGTAGATCAACCATAATGTTTTACTCCGATATCAAATTTGGATGAAACCAATTTCATTAGAAAGAGGACTCTCATATATTTCCATTGATATATAGTATCTCACCCAGATTATTGTGTACGAATAGTTATGAGCATTTGAAATTGACCCAAAAATTCAATTTTAACAGGCTTAAGTAGATTGACCATAACTTTTTGCTTCGATAGGAAAATTGGATGAAACCAATTTCATTAGAAAGAGGACTCGCAGAGATTTCTGTTGATATATAGTAGATCACCTAGATCATTACGTACAAGGAGTTATGATCATTTAAAGTTATAGCAAAAATACGTCAGGCCTCAATACTTTTTCCTGCCTATTTTACTGTTCACTACTATTCACTATTCGATCGGAATGTTCATAACTCGTTGCTCGGGTGTCCGTTTTGGATGATCCACATATCATTGGAATGATTATTTGATACTCTATACAATGGTTGGTCAGAATCTAATACATTCTGCATGAAAAATTTATAATTCATTCTAGAAGATAAAACCCAACATGTTTACGCACAAAATTTGAACGAAAAATTTCCCGGGGTATTACAGAAATCCTCAAGGAATCTACAAGATTTCATCTAGTGAGGTATGTGAGGTGTTCATACATGGGTCCCTTTTACCCATGGTTCCCAAAAATCCTCTTTTTGTTTAAAATATTAGTTTATACCTTTTCAAGATGGAATAAATCCTTGAATCTCTTATTAATTCAATTACAAGTTATGTTTTCAAATATTTCCAAGTGTAATGAGTCATATCATATTTTGAGTATTGCAATTCCCATGTCATGTTCTACTGAATTTCATGTTAAACCCATAATTTATGAATTTAGCCATGTAATTGTATTGTTTCCTCATTCTTAAGACTTTCACATTTTCAAGTTTGTGATTTCACATGTTTGATGAAATGTCTATGCTTTTGAGTTTAAACTATGATCCCATATTATCATTTTTAAAAATTAACTGTCATATTTTGTGATCATTCAGTGTTGGCGGGTTATGAAAACCCGATACCTATATGTCTTACATGATTTCACATTTTCAAGTAATAACTTAGTGAAACCATTATTCTTGTTATTTACTCCAATATTTACGTTCATGATGAGCACTATAAGTTATCAGAAATAATATTTAGTTAAACTTACTTCAGTTCAATACCAGTGTCAATTAGAAGTAGGATTTATCACTGAGCAATGCAGGGATGGTTGCTTTCCCATCAGTTAGGCAGAGTCACTAGTAGCGGTCACTGTATTATAAGACTACGTAGCCATCATAGGGTATGAAGAGTCACTCCTAATTTTAGGCTTGACCTCCTCTCTGGGGTCACCAATCAGTTGAGTCTTGACATTCGAGTCCTTAAGGACATCAAATTAGTAGATCCACAAAGCCGGTGTTGGTACCCATGGCATGATACTGACACCTTTTAAACTGAGTTACAAGTTGGACCCCAATTAGCTCGGATTGGGGCATATAGATTATATGATACCTCTAATAGTTTTAGTACAGAAATTAGTGTGTTTTAGTTCAGGTTTGCTTGACCAAGTGTATAGATTTTCTGTTATTCTGTTATATTGATTTCAGTCTTTTAGATTATAGATTATCTCAGTAACATATTTATACTTGGTCTCGCATTCTTAGATTTTTACATGTTCATCCATTTATGCTTAGTTATCTCATGCATTTTAGTCAGTCCTTATCTCTTGTACCAGTACATTAAAAATATTGATCGCATAATTTTATTTGTGCCTATGTTGTCTTATAACATAGGTTTAGACACTCAGTTTCTCATCCGACCTTAGACAGCATTGCATACTCAACAACAATAGTGGTGAGTCCTTATTCATCGAGGACATGATTTGCTTACTTTTGTTACTTCATTATTTTTTAACGTTCAGTCCATTAGAGTTAGTTAGGGGGTATCTCCCATCAACACAAAAGTAAGTTTAGAGGCTTTTAGGTGCTTAGTTAGATAGTTAGTCAATCATTTCAGTATTATCAGTTGTTATCAGATATTGCAGACATGTTTTGATTCATAATTCAGTATCCAATTTTACAATTTTTTATCAGCTATCTTACGTATATGTTATGTCTATTCTATTATATCTAGTGCTCACAATAGGTACTAGCTTATGGGATAGCCTGTGATCACATGTGACCATAAGCACCATTGTCGCAACTAAGAGGTAGCCTCCGGTCATGATGGTTTTGATAGACTAGTACATTATGTGCGATCTTTCATCGGCAATTCATGAATTTTTAAAGATGTTAAACTTGATCTTTAGATGTTGATTGTGTTGATATGAATTGTATCTCAAGGATAGTGATACGAGAATAATAAGAGTAAATTAGTAGGCTTGATTTGATGTGAGAAAGTATTTAGGTTGAAAACTAATGAAAAATTTGAGCGTACAATTGTGATATATAAATATGATGACTCTTGTTGAAATAATGAATTATGGCTATGTCATTAGATGGATAAAAGAGTTATATTTACTAGATTAAGTTGAACCCCATGTACAATATTGTTAGATGAGGTTTTATGTGTATAAGTTCCATGGGTACATTGTTCATGCTATTTAATTTCTTGTATGGAGAAGTCTAGGGACCGGCAATGGTGTTCTTTAGAGCTGAATTGACAAAATATACATAGATGATATGACCCCTATGTATAGTTTTATAATTTTTTTTAAATTGGGAGGTTATGCGATTAGAAATTTAATTCTAGTGTACTAAGGAGCTCAGAATGGATTGTTATGTATTAAGAAGTATTGGTGTGTATGCTCATGAGAGTGTGAGTTACAAGGTGATGGATATAGAGGCTAGTAAAAGTTAAGATTTGTATCCTTAAAGGGAATGTCGTAGAAAGAATTTAGCATCTTCATGTTATAGTTTATCAAGGCGAGCCTAGAATTCATGTGTTTAGTGATACCCTCACTATGCGACGTGTTGTGCTTCTAGTTTAATAATAGGATATGTCTACAGGTTTAGGATAGTGACCTTTGAGCCAAGGGAGAGATTATAGACTACGTTAGATGTTGAATTTGCTTATAGTTGTTCGATTCAGGGAAGAGTCAAGATAAATCTATTCTTATTATAGAAAAATCCTCCTAGTTTGTTTTAACAGGGAATAATACCAATGTAGTATGTATTCAAATAATGCCTATGCCTAAGGTCCAAGTTCTCTATGCAATATATGCCCATGCTCCGAACCTTGAATTAGAAGAAATAACGTCTCTTAGCAAACCAAGCTTTCAATTATTCAAGCTCTATGTTATGACGATCATGATCCATAAATTCATGTTTCACTTTATGGTTATTTCGATGAAACTATACCCGTTATATGTTTCCAACTCGTTTTATGCCATGTCTTAGGTAAAGTGGTGCTATCTATGCAAACTCATGACCGTTCTTAGATCTTAGAGTGAGAAATAGGTTGAAGTGGCAATCCATGTCTTATTCCTTGAATATATGATCTCGGCTTTATGTTACATGACTCATGATATATGCACTTATGTTTCTAAGTATGCCCAGTCCTACAGACTCATGCTATGTTATACTTTATGGTTGAATGACACTTATTTATGATCTAGGGTTTTTCTATAAAGTATATCATTCCTATTGTATAATATGTCACTTCACAAGTCTCACCTTGAGTAGTCGCCAAATAGGAATCATATTTGATAATTATCACTATCATTCCCGATACATTTACTCTAGTCCCTCAATGGACCTCCTTATCTTAGGATGATAGTGGCTATGGAAGTGTACCAATGATTTAGATAAGAGCATAGATGTTCATTATCGTAAAATTTTGGTGTGACTACTCGACCTAAGGTTATAGGTGAAGAGGGAAGAGTGAGATGATCTTTCATTATGTGAAATAGTTAGAAAGAGGAGATGTGGTCTAAATCTTTGTGATCGTGATCGATGTTGCTAATTTTTTATGTGGAGATCCATATAGTGGGTGTATTAATGATAGGATTGAATGTTGTGATTGATAGATACACTAAACATGTGTTATATGGTTAGTACTTCTAGATTCAAATATAAAGTTGTTTGATTATAGTGATAATATAGAGTAGTAATCTTTGAGGGTGAAAAGTATTGGGTCTCATAGCTTAAGCTACCACCTTTTAACTCCGAGTTAGGCTTGAACATTAAATAAATACCCAGAAATACTTAGGCTAATGTAGTTATATATTTCACGGAGGGATTATAAGATTTAAATGGTGAAGTGTGGTATTAATAGCTGAAAGCATAGTGGAGAAATGTCGCTAAATTTAAGGGCTACTAGACCTATCATTTGAGGTGTAGAATGTTTCTATTCTTATGTCCTACAAAAATACTTTTTTCATGTCTTATATCAATCATAATAAGGACAAGTATTCTTAGGAAAAAAGAATTCATGCACTGCGTTTTTATGATCATGTTCCATAGAACTCATGCCCAAGGCCATGTCTGTGTCAAGTCTCATTAACTCATGATTTCTTCTTACATAATATACTTGGTGATGTCATGAAACTCTTTTCTTTTGTTGCCTATGTATGTCGTGTTGTGTGACAATTCCTAATATGAAGTTACATCCTTTATTCCGTACTTTCAGAGCTTCAGTAATTTCCTACTCATCATTCGATGATGAATGATTACAAGAGAGAAATAATGTAACACCCCATATATTCCTACTCAAATTTGAACCATCATTCCAACATGAATAAACCCGAACCCAATGATTTCTATGTAAATATAAGTGTTTTGATCAATTCTATAGTGTGGCAACATATTTGGACTTGAATTGCGGTTACAAAAATCTCCTAACTCAATGTTGAGTTGAGAACTTTTCTACCAATTGAGATTTAGTGAACGTTTGTCTTTGGGTTAACATCCATTGACCATTACTTCTACAATGTAATGAGTTATGTATCCTACTATATACCGAATTAAAGATCTTCGAGAGTGTCTTTTTGCCCGAGGTTATCAATGGAAGGGGGAGAGTATAAGGTTATAATCATTTTACTTGAGAGTGTCTGCCAGTGGTTTACGATGTGAGTTGATGAACTATCAAATAAAGGAAGTAAAAGCTCAAAATCAGCCATAGGTTAACGACCTGAGTCGATGAGCCCTCAAATATTTGGCAAGCTATCAACCCTGCCGTCACCCTAAAGCAGCAAATACAAAAAGTGGCTAGATGTTGATGACCTGAGTTGATCAACCATCAACTAGTTGACGAGTTGTCAACTCCTGTCGTCAACTGAAACATTCCTGTGATATTATTTGGTTTTATTATGGGTATTATGTTTTTTTCCTAACCTAAAACCCTATCCCACAACTTATATCACTCTATAAGTATTTTTTTACACATCAGTTATCAATTAGTCATCGCTTTTTCTCCTCTATACTCTCAAGAGAAAAAAACTAGGGTTTCTTCTAAAGATCAACTGTCAAGGCTTCAAAGTCAAGTTTTTCTCAGATTTTGTCCATCAAAAAGGCATATTGGACACGTTCTATTTAAATTTTTTCTATATTCCATAAAATTACTTAATTTTACATATTCTTTAATTATGGTTTGAAACAAGGGTTGAGGTGGATGTGTGGTTAAAATCTTGTTGTTGAATTTCATTTTGTTTTACTAGATTTTCTATGTATGAATGATGATTTTAATGTAAAGAAATTGGTGGATTGTAATCGGAAGTTGTGACATATGATAAGTGTTGAATTTGGTAACATGGTTTCATAATGTTTATGGTTTTTGAATGGTAAGAATATGAACCTCAACCAACTTAATGAATTTGATTTTTGAAAGAGAATTTAATAATGTTTAACATATCTGTTGAAACACAACATGGTTAAATGCAAATGGTATGGCATTAGTGGCAAATTATTTACATTGAATTTTCAGTTGCAATTTTGAGCTTAAATGATTTAATTGAATGGTATGGTATAATATAAGTGACTTGCAATTCTTTGTATGATGATACCATTTTGGGAATGCCTTAATGGAAAACTCTACAGATAATAGCATGTCAAAATATTTTACTTCGCCTTGAATGTAATTGTGTATCTTCAACGAGAAAGTGTAGTATAGGGAAAGACCAACACTGAAAACCATGTTTGTCGGGGGAGTCTTGTCCTAAAATATGAATGGCCATTGTGTACCGACTTTGAGCGGTGGTACACAGATATATTTTTGAGATTATATTGTTTATTAGTAACCCTATCCTATTCCTTATTCCATGCGACTAACATGGATTGGGCCCTAGTGGAAAGAGAGTAGGACTCATATAACCCGTGGGTGTGTTGAGGTCGGTGCAAGCTACATAGTTCAGGATTACATTTTAAGTGGTCATGTTTCATGTTCCTTATTCCCTATACCAATATTCTAACATATTTTTGGTTGTTGAGCATATGTTTTATGACTGGTTTTAGATAAATGTATATTTTATCCCTTTTCTTGGGTTGTATGTCAGTACTCGTCGTACTGACCGTCCCTAAATGCTACATCATTTCATGATCTAGGTTCAAAGGGCTTTACTTGTAACCTTGTGCATCGTTAGATTTTTTCTTTCCTCTACTGAAAGGATGGAGAGAAGTGGTGAGCCTTCCATCATTCGAAAAGAATTCAGACTTTTCGGTCATACAATAATTTCCATGATTTTGATTTTCTTTGGCATAGTCTAGGTCATGTCCTGACATAGTGGATGTTTTTAAGGATAGAGGCTTTGTAGATAGTGTTGGTTAATTGGTTTATATTTTTTTCTTAAGATATGAATATTACTTTATTTAAATGTTGAACTCCTTTTCATATGGTCTTGATTCCATAACTTTAATTATGACTATGCTTATGATATAATGCTTAGGGGTCATCTCAGGCCTTAGTTAGTTTGTGTTGCCCATCACGGTCAAGGCACTGATTTGGGTCGTGACATAACAACATTCATTAGAGACTAATTATGGGTAAAGGGATGCAAAACATATAAACATAACCATTTTAAAACATAGTTCTAGAGACGGGAAAAAATATTTCATTTTAACCCTCATTGAATTACAAAGCTTTTAAAGGAATTGAAATTTATAGTTTAATCATTCATAAATTTAAATGTTTCAAATATGAAATATGAATGTCTACCATTTCAAATAGTCATTTCAAGTGTTAAAACCCTCAAATAGAGATAGGAAAAGAGTGTATACATAGGGGGAAATAATATCAAGGTTTCATGAAAAACATTCTCAACCCTAGTTTCAAACAAAATCAATATATTATACGTATAAACTCAATGAACCAATATTTGTACCATTTGTTGAAAATAGGGTTTGTTCAACATACATTTTGACAAAAGAAATGTAAAAAAGCTTGAGAGTAGAGTGTTAAATCTTGAACTCTAGTTGATTTTTCTTCAAAGTAATTTGGTGAAGAATGGAATATGTTTTTGACTGATGGAAAACAAATTTAGGAATTAGGGACATTTAGTTTAGGTGGAGTGGGGGGGGGGGGGGGGGGGGGGTTAATTAATGAAAAAACCAAAAATCCCTTGCAAATACAAATAAAAATTAAGTTCCACCGGGCAAGGGGTTGTGCAGCAACAACCTCCCCTCGCACCATAGTACCCTATGTGGTGTGCAGCCCAATGCGGAGAGGAAATATAAGACCCTTCTGATAGGCTGTATGGTGCGGTCCCCAATTCCCTGACCCCTTTGACACGATGCACAACATTAGATTCACTTTTAGAACTTCTATAACATCATTTAACTCACTGCAAACAATTTTTTTCACTCTAAATATCATATAGACTCATTTTTATGATCTAATAAGACATTCAAACATACGAAACTTTATATGTACTTGCTAGGGACATGTGCAACACACGTGTCTAGCACTAGTTGTCAAATTAAATTATACTGTAGTCTATCATTTCTTTTATTTTAATTTATTTGGTTAACTAAGCAAAAATGACGTCAACTACAAGTTAATGTTCGAAACAAATTGACATAGGAGGAAATGATGACCGCATGTACATTTTAATCAAATTATGGACCTGGGTTCTTTTATTTATTTATTAAAAAAGTCTTCATGAGATCCAAACGAGCGCAAGATAAAACAAGAAAAAATGAAAAATATTTATAGCTAAAACAGGCTCAAAAGTAATTGGGTTCACGAATAATAAAACAAGACCAAAAAAGATAGGGTTTCCTAAGCCTCTCCTCAATTCTATCATCGTTTCTATCTCTTTTTTGTTGTTGTTCACGATATGTCCATTATCTCTTCCAAAATGTTGGTCTCCTTCTCCTCTTGCTATGGGTGATAACTTTGGTATCATAGTTTATGTTATTTAAAAATAGAGGAGTTGTATATATTTATGTAAGGAATGCATATTTTGATAGAATTAAATTTAGAAATCTACTAAATTATTATAAATACTAATGAATAAAATAGATCAATCCCAAAAATATAAGGAACTAAAATAAATATTATCTGAGAAACGAAGAAAATTAAAAATAAGAAAAGAAAAATTACAGTATAACTTAATTGTTGGAGTATGTCAAAAATCAATAAAAGCACAAAAAGAAGAAATATCATATTTAGAAGCTCTAATAGATAACCTAGAATACATACATCAACATGACTTATATACTATCAAATAGATAAAATGAATAAAGAAAAATTCATAATAGATGGAAAAACATATGAAAATCACGAAGGGTTAAAAATAAGAATAGTATTTTCTAATTTAAGAAAAAGATATAAGAAAATAGGTGAACAATTACATTTAATGTTAGAAAAAAAAGAATTAAAATTACAAGATAATCTAAGAGCTATGATAAGAAAAGCAAAAAAAAATGAAGAAATAGACTGGAAAAAAGAAATAGAAAAAATAAAACAACAAACTACGAATGAAATATGGAAAAAAGAAGAACAAAAAATAATAGGATTACTGAGTTAGAAAAAGATTTTTTTTTTGTTTCCCAAGGTATCCCCATTGCCAGCAGTTGTGAGACTAATCTTCTGTTCCTTCGATCAGTGCACTAAGCGGTAGGGAACTGGCCACAATGTTTGCTCCATTCACCAGAGGTGGAAATCGAACCCCCAACCTCTTGCTTAAGGGGTGAGGTGCTGAACCAGCACACCAAAAAAGAATTACAAATACTAAAAGATCTATATAAAAAAAGACAAAGAGAAAAAGACGAAAAGGATAAAGAACAGAAATTACTAGATGAAATAAACCAATTTATTGAAAAATTACACACAAAAAATGAAGAATTAAAGACCAATGAATTAGAAATAAATACAATAGATACTGAAAAAATAAATGATTATGATTCAGAAGATGGTGAAACATATACAGAAATTTTAGAAATAATCAAAGATCTAGAAATTAAGGAAAAGGAAGAAGCAGTTAATAAAGAAAATATAGAAGAAATAAATACTCTTGATAAAAAAGATGGCGAAAACATAATACCTAGTACATCAGAAATAAAAAAGCCAAAATATAATTACAAAAATAAGTACAACCCAAAAAATGAATACAGATGGACATCAAAACAAATAGTAAAGAAAAATTACCACTTCTTAGATTTAGACTGTGTAATAGACACAAATAAGACGATACAATTATGGGTAGGATATATATCAAAACAATTACTGGATAATAGCATAGACACAGCAAATACACCAGAATATATAGAAAGAACATTAATAAGAACAGTAAAATTATAGCTATCAAATTTAACCAAAGAAAGTAAAAATGTATTAAGATCTGACAAAAATACAGAAGGAACAACTAAAGAAGGAACAACTAAAGCATCACCCATAGAAATATTAAAAAAATATAAAACGGCTATAAGAAATGAATTTAGTAGTATAGAAACAGAAGAAAAAGAACAAAATATAAAAAAGGATACAAACAGGAATTTAATGTTGAAATTAGCAATATGTAATATGTGCTACATAGATGAATATACATGTGCATTCAAAGAATATTATTATAAGGGAAAATATAATGTAGAAGAAAGTAAGGAAATAACGAGATTGCACTTTAGCAAACTACCTGAACCATTTAGTTCAAAAATAATAAAAAGTTGGGATGAAGCAAAAATAGTAGATACTCTAGGAGCAAGGATAAATTTTTACAACAATGGTATAGGAATATAAGTGAAAAATATAGGGAAGAATTAAAAATGGAAAACATATTAATAAAGAATTTAGCATGTTGCAAAAATAAAATTGCACCCCAATTTGGATATGAAGAAAAATACTACAAGAAAATAAAAAGACATAAGAAATATAATAAATATAAGAAATCCCAATAAAAATATAAAAAACCAAGAAAAAAGATAATACATAAAAGACTATAAACATAAAAGACCATAGAAAGAAGAAATCTATAAAAGAATGTAAATGTTATAATTGTGAAAAATTAGGACTCCTAGCTAAAGATTGTAAAGTAACCAAAGATCCAAAAAAGAAACAAATATCAGAAATAAAGATAGAAAATGCAGAATATATGCAAATAGATTATACATATTATGAATTAGAAAGTGAAGATAGTATATATGAAATCTCGGAAGATGAAAAAGATAACGAAATAGATAGCGAATTAGATGAATTAAATGACTAAAGAAATTATACAAATAATAAAAAAGGAAGAATATTTAAATGAAGAAGAAATAGACCAAAAAATTATATTTGATAGTAATATATTTGAAGAAATAAAAGAAAAAGAATTAGACTTAAGTGTAGAAGAAATATTTAAAATACCAACAATAAGAAATATATTTAATAGACGGAAAGAAGAACACTACGTAGTAAGCCAAAAAGAACATGTAATAGATTGTAGATATGCAAAAGAAAAAGCTACTATATCACTAGTAACAAAAAAAATAGTTAATAAAGAAATACAAGATATAAAAAGTAGAGACCCAATAAAATACTTACACCTTGGAGGAACAGAAATAATAATAAAAGCATGTTTTAGAGAAGGAATAGATACACCAATAGAACTATATTTAGCAGATCATAGGATCATAAAACCTATAGAAAAAAGCATAATAAGTACTATAAGAGAGAATCTAATATACCAAAAATTTAAATTTATAATAAGTGCAAATTATTCAGTACCAATAACAGATAAAAATATAGGTAAGTCATTAGTACTATATTGAAAAATATCAGGAATAGAATTAACCCAATGAAGTAAAATATTTACAACAAGATGTAAAAATTTATATGTATTAACAACAAAACATAAAATAACTGGAAAAAATAAAATAAACAAAATACAAATAGAAAGCACTTTTGAGCAATTTGTAAAAATCATAGATAATAATGATTATAGCTACCAAAATATAGATATAGAAGAAGATTTGGAAATAGTAAATGAAAGAATAGGAACATCAAGAAGAATATCTTGTGAAAAACCAGAACCATCAAAAAGAATAACATATTAGATAGCTTCTAAACCTAACCTAACTCAATATTATATAATACGAACAATAGATGAAAAAGAATATTTAATACTAATAAACACAGGACAGGAAGATAATTATATAATGAAATACTTAGTAAAAACTGAAGAAATTAAAACAAATAATGATAAATGTCCAGATTTGCCAAGAAACCTAATAATTATTAAAAATACGACTGAAAAAAATTATAATAGGAGTCAGAAGATAAAAATTGAATTTGAAGTAAAAGAAGAAACATAAAAAGCAGATATAATATTAGAAATAAAATGGTTAGAACAAGTAAAACCATACAATATAGAACATACCAATTAACCATAACGTATAATAAAGAAAAATTGTTAATAAAAGAGCTTTAATATGAAAAAATACGTACTCATGAAGATAATAGTAGAAGGGTATTATAATAAATATTATACGCCAATGATATATACAGGAGCAGAAGCCAATTTATGTAGATATAACTGTTTACCAGAAAGTAAATGGGATAAGTTAAGAACATCAATAGTAGTTAAAAGATTTAATATTGAAGGGAGTCTAATTACATATAAAGCTAGAAATATAAATATACAAAATGGGATAAAATATTAATAATAGAAGAAATTTATAATTACGGACTAACATCAAAAGATATGCTTTTGGAAATGCCATTTTTAGATAAAATATATCGACACGTAATAAATAAAACACACTAGTGGTTTACAACACCATGCAAACAAAATGGAAGAGCAAACAGAGTTACTAATAAAATAAAAAAGAAAACAGATTGGATAAAAAGAGATGAAAAAATTACACAAAAATTAGAAAATATAAAAACTACTGAAGACACGATAGAATTAATTATATTCTTTATAAATAAGGAAGAAATGATCATATTTTTAATAGATAAAGTAGAAATAATCAATAATAAATTAAAACGACTATCTCGTGAAGATCCATTAAAACGATGGAAAAAACATAAAACTACTATAAAAATTGAATTACTAAATAAAGATAGTATAATAACTCAAACACCACTAACATACAATTTTAACGATCTAAAAGAATTTGAAATGCATATAAATGAACTATTAGAAAAACAGTATATACAAAAAAGTAATAGTAAACACACTAGCCCCGCATTTATAGTAAATAAACATAGTGAACAAAAAAGAGGAAAAAGTAGAATGGTTATTGACTATAGGAATTTAAATGCAAAAACTATAACATATAATTACCCAATACCAAACAAAATACTCAAATAAGACAAATACAAGGATATAATTATTTTAGCAAATTTGATTGTAAATCAGGATTTTATTATTTAAAACCAGAAGAAGAATCTAAAAAGCTAATTGCATTCACAGTTCCACAAGAATTTTATGAATGGAATGTATTACCATTTGGATATAAAAATGCATCAGGTAGATATCAACATTTTATTGATAATTATTTCAAATAATTACCTAATTGTATTGTATACATAGATGATATATTGCTATATTCAAAAACTAAAGAAGAACACCAAAAATTATTAGAACAATTTATAAATATAATAGGAAATTCAAGAATAAGCTTAAGTGAAAAGAAGGCAGAAATAATGAAAAACTAGATAGAATTTTTAGGAATACAAATAGATAAAAATGGATTAAAAATGCAACAACATATAGTACAAAAAATAATAAATTCAAAATAAGAATTAGATACAAAAAAGAAATTACAATCATTTTTAGGATTAGTAAATCAAGTAAGAGAATACATACCAAAATTAGCAAAAAATTTAAAACCATTACAGAAAAAATTGAAAAATGATGTAGAATATAATTATAGTGAAGAAGAGAAAAAACAAGTTCAAAAAATAAAGATACTTTGTAAAAAACTGCCAAAATTATAATTTTCAGATGAAAATAAAAATTTTACATACATAGTAGAAGCAGATGCGAGTGAGCACAGCTACGGAGAAGTACTCAAATACAGGTATGAAAACGAAAAATTAGAACACCATTGTAGATATTACTCAGGAACGTTTAACGAAACAGAAATAAAATGGAAAATAAATAAAAAAGAATTATGTTCATTATATAAGCGTTTATAAGCATTTGAACCATATATTATATATAACAAATTTATTGTACGAATAAATAATACACAGGCACAATAGTGGCTAACTAAGAAAACACAAAATTCAGTTACAACAAAAGAAATACGAAGATTGGTATTAAGTATATTAAATTTTACATTTACAGTTGAAATAATCAGTACTAACAAGAATGTTATTGCAAATTACATATTAAGACAAAGCTACACAGATTGATATAACAGAAAATGATACATTAGAAGAGATACTCAAAACCATAACTACGCTTTCACTGAAAGTGGACAGTATGGGAAATGAGGTAGAAAAGCTAAAGATTAATGAAGGTAAACTAAAGTCTAAAGGTATTAGTCAACCGCATGACTATAAAAATGTAGAGCTATGTCAATCAGAAGACATTAAAATTCTAGAGCTAAAAGGAGATGTTGCGACACTCCATAAAACCCATAATCTTTATTAATTTATGTGTGCAGGTACAAGCAAATGAGTTAGTAGACAAGGATTAAATCTGAACAAGATAATTGACAAACCATTTATAACAAAAATACCAAAAGAACCTTTATTCATACCTCTACAAACTACCACATATCGAGAAAGTTTGAACCAAGACAAAAAAGCCTATAACCATATAACCCAAGCATACATAGAAACAATCCATAAAATACAAACTTACCTAAATCTTTAGCCGAGAGCCATAAATATCCAAGAAGCAAACACAGACTATATAACCCAAAAACTACAAGGATACAACAAGTTAATCGCACTACCAAAAACCAATCCAAACCTAGTTAGAACTTGTTTCAGTTATGAACTACTAAATACCGTATATACTCGAGACGGAAACGAACTAACAACTATACCACAAATATACAAAGAATTCACTACTTACAAAAAAATAACCAAAGAAAACCTATTTTTGATAAAGTTTTATACCGCACCAGCTGAAATATTATATGATGAAATAAAACCAGTTATACAAGATGTAAAAATTGGATTAACTAGAGATATGATTATACCAGAAGACATTGGACAACAACTAGAGATACCAAAAGTTGAGATACCTAATTTTTACGCAAATAAATGAATCATTGGAATATCTACAATTATCCAAGAGCTAACAAATAACTATCTTAATAGAAACCCTATATGGAGTTACCATTCACGAGACCAGCTAATGATCTATTCAAATTCAAGGGAACTACGACATTCATATATGAAAGAAGTTCAAAAATGGATAATGACATTACTCAATCCGAAAAGGCAACCAACCACAAGAGCAATCAAGAAGGAATTTATTTCAGAAGAGTTACTGACAAGATATTGCAAATTAATAGGAAACAAATATCCAGATCATTTATGTTCAAGATGTAACAGAGAAGATAATATTATCCTAGAAGTTCAATTAAAATGAAGGACAAAATTTAATCAAAGTAGATAACTAATACAATAAATGAAGAAAAATCAACCAAGAAGATAAGGATAAAAAGAAGCCAGCTGGAAGATGGACAACAGGAGATAAGGAAAATGACATAAAGGAGAAAGCGACAAAAAGAAGGATGGTCCAATAAAAATATAAAGGAGAAGACAAGAAAAAAGCTACATGTAAATTATTTTTGTATTTTAGTGAAAGTTAGGTTTACTTTTTGATTTTTAAGATGTAAGTTATTGTATAGCCATTATTAGTTTTTTGACAAGTGTAGAATAGGAATAGTTTTAGGATTTTCATTTTGTAGATTATAAATAGAAGAGACATTGGCAATCTAAGGCAAGACTTTCTATAAGGAAAGCAAGCCTTCTTGTTTTTTCTGTATCTATTACACAATCTAAGTCTAAAAAGTTATAATTTTTATTAACTATTTATTTTGGTGTCTATTTCTCATATTCATCCTTTAGAATATATTTTTTAAACTTATTATTATAATATGTAGGTTTTCTTATTTCTGATGTTCTAGATATTATATTTTCATCTTCTTTTTTATCAAGAGTATTTATTTCTGTGTTTCTATTTTCTAAGTTTTCTTCATTAATTATTTATTGTTTTTCATTGATTTTTAAATTTTTTGTATTTGTTAAGATTTCTGTATATGTTTCACTATTTGCTGAATCATAATTATCTGTTTCTTCAACATATATTGAATTTATTTCTAATTTTTCTTTAAATTAATTTATCTCGTTTGATAATTTTTGTTCTTTATCCTTTTCTTCTTTTTCTTTCTGTCTTTTTTCATACAAATCTTTTAGCATTTGTAGTTCTTTTTCTAATTCAGCAATCCTGCTATTTTTAGTTTTTTCTATTTTTTGTATTTCTTCTGTAGTTTGTTGTTTTATTTTTTCTATTTCCTTTTTTCTATCTATTTCTTCGTTTTCTCTTTCTATCCTTACCATAGCTGCTAACTTATCTTCTAATTTTAATTCTTCTTTTTCTAACATTAAATATAAATGTTTATCTATTTTCTTATACCTTCTTCCTAGATTAGAAAGTACTATTTTTATTTTTAATCATCATGGTTTTCATATATTTTTTCATCTATTATAAATTTTTCTTTGTTCATTTTTTATTTAATTGTAAATAGATCATGTTGGTATGTATATTCTAGACTATCTATTGTTGATTCTAAATTTGATATTTCTTCTTTTTGTGCATTTATTGAGTTTTTACTAACTCCGACAATTATATTATACTGTAGTCTTTCTATCCTTATTTTTAATTTTTTACGTTTTTCAGATACTATTTGTTTTAATTCTTTATATTTTTGTACGTTATTCATTTAAATATTATTTTGGGGAATATCTAAATCTAGTTTTATCAAATAAATTATAATTAATAAATTAATCAAATAAATCCATATATATACGACTTTCGTATTTTTTAAATAACAAGGCTCTGATACCATTGTAGAGGATGCGGATTAGGCGCGGTAGATAATAAATTGACTTAATTGCATAATATAAACATGTGTTTTACTTTTTATTTTCATTATATTTTTTATTTCATCATGTAGTTGACTTTTACTTCCTAATTACTCATTATACAAAATTAAAATAAGGAAGAAAGTTTCATGTAAGACTTATCAGAAATTGCTAAAAGCTTTAGCCATTATGTTGCAGCTGAGAGAAGGTAATAGAAAGTAATTTTTAGGCAGCGGCGGCGGCGACGACAGCGACAGGAACAACAACAACATCAACAATAATAATAACTTCATCATCATCATCATCATCATCATCAACAACAACAACAACAACAACAACAACAACAACAACAACAATAATGATAATAATGATAATAACAATAATAATAACAATAATGATGATGATAATGATGATGATGATGATGGTGATGATGATGATAATGATGATGATCATGATAATGGTGATGATGAGAGGAGGAGGAGGAGGACATGTACGTAGTAGCAGTGGTACGACGAATAGTTGAACGAAAGATAAAGAATTATCAATAATAAATCGAAGAATTATAAATATTAGGTCCAGTAAGATGTAGTACTTTGTGATGATGATAAATAATATCTTTTTGTAATTTTTATAAATATAATTCTATAATGGAAGAGTTTTATTTTAATTATAACTAATACATAAACTTATAACTTTCAGATGTTATGAAATACACTTAATATTAAATGAACGATAATAGTAATATTAATAATAATTATTAGTAGTAATAACTGTAGTAATAGTAGTACGTAGTAATTCGAGTTGTAATAGTGGTAGTAATATTAACAACAAACAACAGAAACAACATCACCAGTAGCAGCATCAACAACAACAGTAACAACAACAACAACAACAACAACAACAGCAACAAACAAACAACAACAATAACAAAAAAATATTATTTTTTTTATCTCTTATTATTTACTTTAAAATATATATATAAAATTGATCTTATCAATGTCAAATATTTTAAATTAATGTTTATAGATAATAAGATAATTATGCATTGTATTTGAAGAAAGTACAATATAATGTAAATAATAAACCCATCTTCTTCTAACAAATTGATATGATATTTTAATTTTGATTTAAATAAAATTTAAATTGGAATGAGATTCTCGCTTCTTAATATCTCTTATACGTACACCATATAGTAAAATATTTTATCGTATTCTTCATTCGTTTTTAGATTGTTTCTTAATATAACATTTGTATTTTTATATGTAGGAAGGATATAACATTCATTTTTATATTTTTCTATTGATGTTTAAAATGTACCAACTCAAATTGATTTCAGTATCTGTTTTTGTGATTCGACTTAATGAATAATATTGTAGTCATTGCTTTTTTTTCCTTCCACTATAATTCAACAAGCACCTCCTATATCATCACTTTCTATTACTTCCATATTTGTTAAGGTTCATGATAATTTCTTTATGTGAATATAAATATTGAGTCTATAATGACGTTTTGAAAATATATTATTGAATATTTGTTATTAATATTTGTATATATCTTTTATCATAATTTTAATGGAGTATGTTATCATATTTTATTTATTTTCAATTGTTGAACAAATTCATTATGTTTCAAAATCACTTTCAAAAAAGGCAAATTTAGGAAGAACTTATTTAGAGGATTATAATAAGGATTAAAATCAAACGGTTATTGATAGTAGTAAAAAGTTTATTGAGTAGCTATTTGTTAATTTAGAATTATAACAATAAATAACTTTATTTGATGTGATTATTATGCCCCAATAATAGCGAAAATACTAACATTTTATAATTATCTTTTTGCGTATTTTTTCTCCTATTTTTATTTTATCCTGACAGGATAAAAAATATGGACAAGACATGAACTTCTTCTATGATGGAAAAAAGTTTCAAATTTTAGTTTACTCTAATTTATGCGCATTGTAACGCCCCAAAATTTAATTCCGAGATGTCACACGTTGCTAAAGGCTATGGGTAACCCCCAAGCTAACCTTTTAAGCCTGCTACTAGATTTGAACCTTACTTTAAGATAATCCAATCTAGAAATAATATTGTGTTATATCAAAAACTGACCTGAATAAAGTGTAGGTATTGTCTGAATAACAAATACTGAAAGTCTGTAATTAAACTCGTAGTCCAACATGCCTCAACTACTAAAGAACTAGAGAGCCATTGGGACAAATCTCCAACTGGCTTGGGCTCAACTGAAAATGATAACTCAGTTACTATGAAAGTTGGAAATCTGAAGGATTAGGCCATAGAATTATGAGGATTCACTAACTGTGCGAGCATAGATAGAGATGCTCGAACTACTCACGCTGATAATACTGAGCACCTGAACCTACATTATAAGACAATGTAGCACATAGACATATATGTGGATCTACACTTTGAGGATGTACTGAGTATATGGGGGTGTAATTGTCATGACCCGAATTGGGGCCCTGGCCGTGACGGACATCCCTAACCATGAATGCCCGAGAGCCCTTCTAACTTGTTATCATAGACACTATTTATATACAAATAGGAAGTACAAAAAATACATACTGAAATAGAATCATGGTCATAAGTCTGAACTCAATTTATAATGTGAAAGTAAAGCCCAACTATAACTAGACAATGTCTGCATCAGTCTATGAAGTATCTACTACATCTGAAAACAACAAATGTCTGAAACTGGGACAAGGCCCCTAGTGGACCTAGACTAAAATAAATAACATAATTTGAAAGACATAGACCTTATGGAATAAACAAAGCTCACTAATTGCACACATTAGTGTTGTCTGAAAAATCTATGGCTTAGCAGAGCTTTTGAACATAGCTTTTGACCTTGGAGGTAGGGGGGTCAATACAATTCTAATGGTATGCAGAGCAATCCAAAATAAATCTTTTATATAAATAAAATAGTTGAGAGCTAGTCACAAACATCATGAAAGATATAATTTCCAAACATATGGGCATTTTTGAAAACATAAAACCTTTCTGTCATTGCAGTTTCTGATCTTTGTATTACTTCTGAGTTAGATGACACTCCCCTACAAGTCTGATATTCCATGGGCTATATGAAATTCTCCATTGACTCGGCGGGGAAGCCCCCAACCCAAGTGTGCCGCAAGGGTTGGAGTGTCTGAATCTGATACACCATAGGGCACTAGGCCAACATATAATAATATACCCGGATCGACAAATCACGGTTTTGGGCAATGATTCGTCTGATTTCATGCCTTTTTCTGGGAACCACCTAATCTCTTTTTATGTCCAGTTTTAGTCTGTTCTAAAACATATATCATTCTAGTTTCTAAATCTGGAAATCTGATTTCAAACATGCATTCTATTCTGTTCTGAATTACCATGGCATTATCTGAGTTGGTGTCGTCACACCAAGACTTGCAAGTCCTATTTCTGAGCCATAATACATCATGTATGATTCTTTCATTAAAAATTCAATTCAAACCATCCAAACATGCAAATAATGTAAGAGATTTCATGTTTCGAAAGCATAAGTCAAACCTATGCAAGGATTACCATTCGTTCTATAACAATGTGGTGGTCATGTAATCTTTAACAAATCATGCAACTTTTTTCATTATATGATTATATTCAACATTCATCAACATAAACAACCCTCTCTTGTGAAATCAAAATCCTATCAAAATATGACATTACTCAAGACATTTCATATCTGTTTTTCAAGATGGATTCAAAATAATTCCTATCATATTATAAGTAAAGAAAAATCATAACAGGAGAGGGATTTTTCATGAGTCATGCTCTCAATTCAATCATCAACATTAAAGCACATGCTTGCAGACACACACACATACATACATACACACACACACACACATATATATATATATATATTTTCAAATAAATTTGAGGGAAGGCCTAAAGACCAAAACAATATCATCAAGGCTTCTAAAACATGTTTATAATCATAAATCCAAAATCCTTTTCTTAAAATCATGATTTCTAAACCCTTTGCATAATTAAAAGAAGATTTCTATGCCCATGAGATTTTAGGAAAAACCCACGTACCTTAAATTAAAAGTTTTTAAATGAACTCTAACTTTTGAGATATTATATGTATGATTGATGGGTGCTTCTTGTAGCCCTCGTGATAGGGATTCCGAATCTTGAGGAATTAAAGAAAACCCACAGTTAAAAATTAAGATATATTGATCTTTGGGTTGAAACCCTAAGGAGTGTTCTTGGTGATTTTGAGAGAAAATGATGTTATTTTGGTATTTGAAGGATTTAATCCCGTGTTAAGATTGAATGGGGGTGAAAAATACCACTTTTTCCCTTAAAAATGCAAAAACAGCACCTTGAAATTGGGTGCGTGTGTCGCATGCTAATCACGCGATGCTACTGTCTCAGTCATAAAAATGGCCATAACTTTTCGCTCGGGTATCGGATTTTGGCGAAATTGATATTGTTGCAAAGCTAATACAAAGATATTTCATTTGATATATAGTAAGACCTATAATTCCTTATATACAAAGATTTATGGTCAATTGAAGTTGATCCAAGTTTCGACACTCACTCAAACTCGAATGATAGGAAAGCTTTCAACTCGTCCTTGAGTTTGGAGACCTCTATAATCTTATTTAATGCTCAAATAGGTTCCCACACTATATAATTGATTCACAAGCCTAATTTTCATAGGATTTATGACTTTTGGATCAACTATCCATAGAAACGACGGTTTTCGTTCTAGCCCGAAATGCAGGGTGTTACAGTAATGCATAAGTAAACATCATCATAACTAGAAAGTAAATGCACATGGATGTATATGATTCGCATAAGCTTGATTATCTAAAATATCAAAATATAAAATCATGCATAATAAGTCATACTTGTGAATCTAGTGAGTAATAACACTTAGTCTTGTAAAAGCTTGTCTATCATTCTTTTCTTTTGAAACTCTGACGCTTTGGGAACTTTGGAAATCTTTGACTTTGGGATTCAGGGAGTTTCTTCTAACCAACATAAACCATATGAGCTGACATAGAGTCTAACGTCTTGCCCATGTTGGGGAGAGTTGTTCTACTCTTTCCATTAGAGTAGAACCTTAACTTTAGTGATCACTATCTTAGCCCACTATGGGTGTTTAGAACCTACGGTGGCTCGTAGTTCTATGCATGAGACCTTGAAATAATACCCAACTCGGTGCTAAATACTACTCCCATACTTCTTGCTCAGAACTTTTAGGAAATCCACCTTAAAACAGCACAAGGGTTTATAAAGAAAACCAATTATACTTCTCTTTGCTTTAAATCATAAATAATGTGGATTCCTATCTTAGCTTAGGTTCGGAAGATGAACCTTTCTTAAAAATCTGAATACTTTCTTGTTAAAGAATGCTAACAATATACTCTTCATGTAATATCAAAATTCATACTTGGGTTTAAAACATATGTACTTAAATGATCACAATTTCATAATTATGCTTAATTCTCAACAATTATCTTGGAAATACTTGAAAATATCAATTCGAAATAGGAATGTGAAATTCATGATATAAATCCTTAATTCAAAGCATAAATAGGTGGAATAAATAAGTAATTCAAGGCTTAAATTGCTTATATCTTCATAAAATTAAAACAAGATGCTTTGGGTATAAACCTCAACTTGCAAATCATGTAATCTTTAATAAAATTCAAGTTTTTGTGCACAAGAACGAAAGATTTGTCCTTTTTAAAACCCCACATACCTTGGATGATGAACTAAATGAACAACTTTGCTTTTGAGACTCTATTTGTGCTCTTGAATAATGTTTCTTGGAATTCTTCTGTTGGGAATCTTGAATCTTAAATTAATTTTAAAAAAGGATGGTGGAATCTTGGGATTCTTGAGGTTGATTGTTGAAGCTTAGGGTTTTTGGTTGAGAGAAATCTTGAGAAATATATCATAAGATGCTTGTAATAGCCCTAAATCTTGTGTTTAGACTGAATTGGGGCTAGGAAAACGTCTAAAATACTCTTTTTGACTTCTGAACAAAATTGAAAAAAAAAACCGTAACTGGGTCCTGATTTAATGGACCACCTTGACGCGCCACTATCGCAGTGGCTCACTAGAAACTGACGAATGGGAAATTGGGGTCCTCCGTGATGTGGAGCTATCGCATTGTCCCGCAGAATTTTGACAATTGGGACCTGGAACTTCAACACGGCATGCCACCGTGCCCTATAGAAATTCCATTTAGGCCTTCCACACAATGTGCCCCTATCGCGTTGGGCTACTGAAATTCGGCAATTGGGAAAATGGACCTCTCCGCGATGCTCAAATGTCACGGAGGTCCACTAAAAATTGACAAATGAGAATTTGGACCTCGTCGCCATGCACCGACATTGTGGTGGTCCACTGGAATGTGACAATTATGAAATTTTCCTTCACCGCGATGCGGTGACTTCCCAGTTGGCACGCTTTCAACTTAAAAATGCTCTAACTACTTCATCGAGTGTCGGATTTGGGCGAATTTGGTATCGATGTAAAACTTATTCAATTTTCCACACAATGAAAATTTGAAATCTAGAAAATAACATCCCTTAACATTTTATGAACGAATTTAAACAAGAAAAGTTCGGGGTATTACATGCATGCACTTAAAAAATTATATTGTGAATATGATCAAGAAGTAATTTTTTTAAAAAAATGAGTCAATAAGAAAATATTGAACAATCAAAATAAAATGAAGATAATATAAAGGTGTTTGCACTTTGAGTTAATTTTTTTAAAAAATGAACGTACATTGTACATAAAATATTAAACCTGATTGTTTAAAGTTGCGAGAGATACTTAATTTTAAGCAGATTAATGGTAAAATAATTGTCACCAATAAAAAATCTGATATAATTTTAAGTAATAGATTAAATAAAAATAGGATTGATATTATTAAATAAATATTAGAAAATTAAATATATTTAAGGAACTTACAGTATTCTGACAGATATTTCATTTATTCGTTAAATTTATGAAAATTTCTTATTAAGTACATTGAATTTAGACATAGTATGATAATAGATTTGTTATATTAATACAAACTATGAATTAGAATAAGTAATATTATAATTTTTCACAATATTTATCCATCACATGGGTGGGTATATTGATTGTATTATGTTTATAGGAATATTATATACTGAATGTAACCTATATTATAGGACTTTTTGTCATTAACTATTTGCTTCATTGAAAGTTAAGCAACAAATATTGATGAAAATTAAAGTGATAATGAATAATATAAGAATTATATAATTGGAGGGGGGGGGGTGCTTATATTTTTTTATTTTTTCAATAAAAAGATTAAGGGGGAGAGGGGATATAGTTTTTTAGAAAAAAAAATTTAAGGGTTGGGGGTGGGGGTAGGGCTAGGGCTAGGGATGGAGATGGAATGTGGAGGTGAAGATGGGAGTAGGGAGGAAGAAAAAAATTCTTTCAATTTCGCATTTCATTAAGAAATAATATGCTAGATGTAGTGTTTTCTAAGTAATATGATTTAACAGACTCAAACGATATATTTTAATATGAAATAATTATAAAATAATATTTTGATATTACCCGCACATCGCATGGATACGTATACTAGTTTGATAAATATGGAAAAGGCCATCATATGGTCTCTTAGGGAAGCTATCCATAGTCGAAGAAAAATAGTTGGTTCTTGTGCCAACAAAACTTGAAAGACTCTCAACCACTTTCTAATATTTGAAGTTTCATTTTTCTTTACAATTTTAGCAATCTCTGATGCCTATCTTTTTCAATAGAAAGTACAGAAGTTGGTAAATAATTTAAAACAAGATTTTATTTTTTGCTTATGCAAATTTGCAGATTAACATAAGATAGTGTAGAATGTTTGGTTCTATGGAGTGTGTTTGGTATGAAGGGAAACATTTACTGGAATGTTTCATTTTCAAATACTTTATTTAGGGTCTGTAAACAACCTCTCTATCTCAACAAGGTAAGGGTACTCTCTATCTCAACAAGGTAAGGGTAAGATCTGCTTATACTCTATCTTCCCTAGAACACTACTTGTAGGATCACACGAGGGCGTATTAGTGTTGTTGTACTAAGTTTCGTAATCATAATGGATTGACAAGAACTTGTCTATGTTCCCTGACAAGGACAATAGAGTGAATAGATGGCTATCTATTTATCTATTAAAAATTTCTTGCATAATTGTTAGCAGGATTAGAGTTCTAACCAAAAATGAAGTGTTCTTTTCCCTTTCTTGCTCAGCTTTTTCCATCTCTAAATAAGAGTTAGAATAGAGAGTAGTGTACACTACATCAACATAGGACTCATTTCGTACATCCCGTATCACAAGAACACGATAATGAGGGTCAAGTCCCTTCACAAATCACCTCACTTTCTCCCTTGAGTCTGTAACCAGAAATAGAACATACCCGAGTGTTCAATAAACTTAGCTTCGTTCTCAGTAATTGTTATAGATCCCTATTGCAGGTCATAAAACTGATGTCTCATTTTATCCTCCTTGCACAACTGAATAAACATGTCCCTACACATTACTAGAAACTCAGATCAAGTAATCGGTGGTAGTCTTTCTTGTCTGCCTTACTGAATGGAAGTCCACTATTCCTTTGGAGATCTTGAGAAAAGAAATAAGGTAAATTCCACATTACGAGTCTCATTCAATCCCAAAATAGAATAAATTTTTGAGGCCCAATAGAAGCTGGCGTGGCATCAAATTCTGGTGGCTTAAGATGCATGAAATTTTTAAGATCCTTAGATTGACCTACTACTACAACTGAATAATTAAATGACTGAGGTTCATGAGTACCGAAAAAATTAACTAAGCTTGCGTCTGCGTTAGTGGAGTAGCTCGACGAACAAGAATTTCACCTTAATTAGGCACCAATGCCTCTAACACGTTCAAAAACTCATTATTGTGTCCCCATGCAATGCAATAGTAGTATAGCAGTTCGTTTTTATACTGGAGCATCCTGAACAACTTGATCTTACACTTGTTTAAAAGAAATAACTAGGGGTTGACCCACATTCCCAAGTTCAAGTTGAGGACCGGCCTATGCCCTTGTCCGAGGCCTAACCAGATAAGACCTAACTTGACCACCACCACGAGTACAATAATGTCCAGACCTATGTAGAGCATGTGTATTAAGCTGACTAGTAGAGGAAGAACCACATATCTTAGCGAACTGCGAAATAATATTTAAAGGTTAGTTGTGATTCAACTTGACACACGAACAATGAATGAAAGGGGAAAAACTCACTAAATGTTCAGTACCTATATTCCCATGAGCAAGACACTACTAAACACTTCTTAATGCCTGGGACCTAAAACCTACGCTCTGTTATCAACATTATCATAGTCCAAAATAATCCCTAGGTGTGACTAGCACCTGCTAACACCTCTAGTCGGAAGAATCAATTTTCTTACACTTTACTAGTTAATAGCACTAACATAAGGTATGTGCAACTCATAGACATCAATAAATTGTGAATAATAATTAAATAAAAATACATAATCAAACTATAAATTCAACAATAACTTAAGAACTAATTTTAAAATCCATATCCCACACTAAAGCCATGGAGCAACTAAAATAATGTTACATGAGTTGAACTTTAGGGCATGGAAACCCAGTGAAAATATATAAAATGAAATTAGCTAAAGCTGAAAAAATAATCTTCCATGAACAATCCAAAAGCTCTCAGTAATATAATTCTGACGAACATACTGTCACCCACTAATTTTACCTCCCGTGATAGAATCTACAGCATGTAAATTATTGATACAAGCACAAGTAGAGCCAAGAGCACAAGCCATTGTCCAAGGTTCAAGCTTCGGAATTGGCAAGCAATTGAAGACCTTTTAGGAGTATTTTGAAGCCTTGGTCAAGAGAAGAAAGGAGGAGGGGTTGTTAGACTCAAGAGGATCCTATCATTAAGTTCATTAAGGACTCTTTACACTCCAAAATAACATTCAAGGGGTGCCCTTTTCTCATGCCCTCATTAAGGGCATTTTAGTCATTGTTATGTAATAGTAAAAATAGAGCTATTATCTTCTTTTTTCCTTAGACTTTTATAAATTGAAATTGAGTATTACTCTTTGGGTAGTTTTCTCTTAGATTAGTTACAGGTCTTAGAAAAGACATTAGAATCAAGGTCAATCTTGTATTGGCACTTTGGCAAAGAAAGGTGGTGCTTAAGGACTTAATCTCTTTGGTCCACCTAAGAGTAAGGTTTGATCCAATATTAGTGTTGTGTGTCTTGGTGTTTGATATACACCTTGGTTCTATTCCTTGGTGTTGGTAAGGGTCTCATTACCTATCCTTTACATTTATGCAATCTTCTTCTTCATCTCGTTTCTATGTGTTGTTTTCTTTGTCTTATGGTTGCGGATTTTGTATCTCAAGTCCTTAAATTTGGTTATTAGCTTATTTTATTGTATCATTTGGTATCAAAGTCATGTATTAGAGTTTTTTCCACAACTCTAGTCTTGGTTCTAAGAAAATCTCCACAAAAAAAGAGTCTAGAGTCAAGAAAATAAAAATAAATACATGTTTCATTTTTGTGTTGTTTTCCTGGTAAAGTGCTAGATCCTTTCTCCAAAGCACCTAAGGAGTCTAGATCTACTTTTGGAACAAGATTTGGTTGATTTTGAGCTACATCCACCATGGCTATGGTGTGATTTGAAGCTTTTGTGGGTGGATCCGTGTGGCTTAGTACTTGTGTTGTGATTTTTGAAGTGATTCTGTATTGTTTGAACTCACCTTAACCTAAGGAACCTAGATCTAGAATAAAATTAAAGATTAGGGTTCATTTGGTTAGAGTTCAAACTTTGGTCAACTCTTAAATATTCATCTTTTTCTTCCATCTTCATCAAATCTTTTTAAAGAAAAATATTCAAGGAGTGTGTTTGATCCAAAACGGGGTGGAAAGATAGTGTACTTGGTGTTTATAAAATAATATTTCTTGGCATATTCAATTTCATCCAAAAGAAGGAAGAGATAAAGGGAAAAATCAAGTACACAACAAGTATAAATCCAAGTACAAAAGGGGATCAATCTTTTTGAATTCAATTGGATCTTGAGAAAGGATCCAAACTTGTTGTTTTTCCCTCACAAAGTATTTTTCTCTTCTTCCCTAAGGTGTTAGGCTGAAACTTGAAGAGTTTGGGATTTGAAAAATTTGAAAATCACGTCCAATCAATGAATGCCACATCATCAAGTGTAATCGACCAAATCAAGTTCTAAGTAGATTTTCCTAGTTTCTAATTTTTTATTCTAGTTTCTTATATGTTAAATTCTATCACTAATTAACAAACTAGTAAGTACCTACTAGGTTGGTAATTACTCTAGAGTTTGTTTTGTTTCGTGTCTTTGATTTTTGTGTGCTTTTCTCATTTTTAATTCATAGTATCTTGTTGGTTCAACTCCGAAAGATATTTTTCTTTGAGTCGTCTCAAACAAAATTCAATTCCGGACCAAAGTACAATCATCCCTCATTAACTTGCCAAATATTTTCCATTGTATCAATACTTGAAAGACCAAGTATAGGTAAAGCTTAGTGTGAGGCTTTTGAACTAATATGTTTGTTCATTTTGTAGGTGTTATCTTGCTGTTTTTTGGCTTTTGTTAGGTACATTTGAGATAGAATCCAAGGATACCACATCTCAAACCTTGGGTAATGATGTTTTGGGAGCCATGATGGCTTGGTTTAAGGCCTTTGACTGAGATATGAAGGGTTATATGGATGCTATGAGGACAGACATAAAGGGTGATATGGATGCTATGAAGAGTGAAATGGTCACTATGAAGAGTGGTGTGATTAAAATGAAAGCGGGGGTTGATAGACTATGTGATAGATTATGTCTACAAACCCTCAACTAGTTCAAACACCTCAACACCAAAGATCCTACAATCCACCAAATCCAAGGCCACCAATTCAAATCCTCCTTCAACCAAATCCAGTTTCTCCTATCCTAACTTCCCAAAACTGAATTCCCTCCATCCAAGTTGAAGAAGAGAAAGAGCTATAACCTAAGGAAAGTGAGGCTGAGCCTTAAGATGGAGAGAAAATAGATGGTGAGGTACAAGAAAAATATGAGAAAAAAATAAGAAAAGGGAAGGGGAGGTCTCGAAATGCGTGCTTGGAAAGGGAAAGGCAAACTTGATTGTGGGACTTGCCCACAAGTGTGCCTTGTTACTTCCTAACCCAAATGCTAGCATTTTACCTAGTTTTGATTCTTCTTATGTGCAGGTACAAGATGAAATGATAACCAAGAAGGATCCAAAGGTAGTTCCAAATGAAAGCATGAGAAATGAACTAGAGACTCCCTTGATCGAGAGCTCCAGAAAAGTAAACTGCCCAAGCCTTACCCGAGGTGATTTTACTACACTCAACACTTCCTTGAACTCAAAATGTTGTGATTTCGTATCTTGTGAAGTGGTTTGGGGTTTGCAAGTGTATAAGTCTTTCCTTAGTAACTCTTTTGTTGTGAATAGTGATCAACTTTCTCTTAAAACTAGTTCACTACTTGAACATGAGAAAGGTATGCTTGAGAATTTCCAAGTTGGTATTGATGATTGTAATGTTGATCTTGATATAGAACATGGTCCTTTGAACTTGTATAATGAAATTCGTGAGGTTAATACTGTTCAACGTGACCACGTGTATGTCAATATTGTGTGTGGTGTTTTGGGAAGTCAGGATATTATCCTCAAGTACAAGGTGTGGGTGGTTTCAGCCTAGACCCCTGCCAACTACTTCTCTTTGACCCCGAAATACCTTTGAGGTGTGGGATGTGTGTATAGGTTCATGCTTATTACCTTTTGATGTTGATTCCCTTTAATTTATTTGTATCATTTACGCTAAGCTTTTCATTCCAAATACCAAGGACACATGGATATATGTTAAGTGTAAACCACCTTGGAGTAATAATATAATTGTGGTACTAATGCTACCCCTTCTACCAAGAGGATTATGTGTTTGTTTTGCTCTCTCTTTGGTTTTGCAATATCTAAATTTGAGGACAAATTTCTTTCAAGATGGAGAGGATGAACCAAGCACAAGTAGCACCAAGAGCACAAGCCATTGTCCAAGGTTCAAGCTTCAGAATTGGCAAGCAATTAAAGACCTTTTTTGAGTATTTTGAATCCTTGGTCAATAGAAGAAAGGAGGAGGGGTTGTTATACTCAAGAGGAGCCTATCATTAAGGCATTAAGGAGCTTTTACACTCCAAAATAACACTCAAGCGGTGCCCTTTGCTCAAGCCCTTATTAAGGGCAGTTTAGTCATTGTTATCTAATAGTATAAATAGACCCATTATCTTCATTTTCCTTAGACTTTGATGAATTGAAATTGAGTGTTACTCTTAGGGTAGTTTTCTATTAGATTATCTATAGGTCTTGGAAAAGATATTGCAATTAAGGTCAATCTTTTATTGGCACTTTGGCAAAGAAAGGTGGTGCATAAGGACTTGATCCCTTTGGTCCACCTAAGAGTGAGGTTTAATCCAATATTGGTGTTGTTTGTCTTGGATTTTGATACACACCTTGGTGGTATTCATTGATGTTGGTGAGAGTCTCATTACCTATTCTTTACATTTATGCAATCTTCTTCTTCATCTCCTTTCTATGTGTTGTTTTCTTTATCTTGTGGTTGCTGATTTTGTGTCTCAAGTCCTTAAAATCGGTTCTTAGATTGTTTTATTGTATCATTAATGAATGAGATATATATAAATATAACTAGTAAGATCATCGACTCACTACTTTAAAAACTCCTGAAACATGTTTTTGAAACTACAAAAATGTCAAAAACATAAAAATATTACACACGAATTATATCATAATAGGAAGTCCAACAAGATCCAACAATCATTTATAGGAAGTTATATATCATAATAAAATCTATTCCAAGTACTTCTCATAATCTTTAATTAAAGTAATTAACCAACATCAGGGGTTTTAGGCAACATACACAATGCTCCAAATATATCAAGTGTATCCACAATACTTAAGAAAGTACACATAATGTCCCATATCATATCAAGAAGCACACAGAATGCCCCAATAGAACCAAGAAGCATACACAATACTCAAGGAAGTATATATAATGCTCTAATAAAACCAAGAAGCATATACAATACTCAAGGAAGGATACACCATACCCCAATATCATTGTACAAAAACATATCACATCATAAAATAGTTCATAAAAGGAGTTTCAGTATTCTTGAACAAGAAGTATATGCGGTGATCATAGGTGGATTTTATGCACCTAAATGTTGTTATCTAGCCCTAATTAGCTTGTTTTTGAGGACTTCTTGTATGCATAATAAGTTAATCTTAAATAAATGAGCATCTAATCTTTAAGTTATGTGTTGACAATGTTTAAGGTGTGTTCAAATCAATTTTTGAATCAAAACGTTCCATTTGAAATTAAATGAGAAAACTAGTACTCTTATCTTCAACTATATGTTATTCTAGTTCGTCTTGTTTGATTCTGTCATTTTTAAAGCTCTAATTTGAGGTATACTATGTTGTAGGAAACTTGGTGAGATGATAAACATGATATTTAGTTGATGTACAAGATGCTTTTCAATAGAAAAAGCTACCAAAAAGCAAGCAATGAAAGGCTAAATGCATGCGATAATCTATGAGCAAAGCTAGAATTTTTGGGCTTAGGGGTGTGCTTCACTGTGTAGACACTACTTTAAGTGTGTGCCATGCCCTAGGTTGCCTATAAAAATTTAAATTCCAGTAGCTTACCATGATAGAGGCGTTCCGCGCTCCCTATCCTCTGCGATTAGGGTGTGACATGGTTGCTAGTTAAAATCTGCCAGTTATTTCCTAATATAGATAGAACACTCCAATTGTTTTGTAACAATCACTGACAAATTATGGGGATTTAAATACACTTGAGGAGGGTTAACTTAGGGTTTTTACTCTTTTACTTTAGTTTATTTGTGTATTATTACATAAATTTCATAACTATTGTTCTTTTTAAGTCCATGAGTTGACAAACACCCTCATCTGGGGTTAAGGCTAAGAGCTTGATTACTTTTCCTTATAATATAGTTGGTTTATTTATCATCATTATTTATTGTTCATGTATTTTTGTTATTTACTATTCTACGAATTTGCCATCCTTAGAATAAATGCATAATTCTAATGTGAATTAGGAAAGAGGAACGCTAGAACAGAACGTGGGGTATATGGGATGGGATCATAATCATTCATTGATTTAAAGTTATGATTGAGTTTAGGATAGGAATATACCTAAGTTTAGCTATTTGTTCCATCTAAGGGAATAAAGAAAAATTCATTTAACCTAGTACTTGAATCCCACTCAATGATGTAGTTGTGATGCTAAGTTAGATAGTTGATTAGAGATCAGAAGACTTTAATCATATCTTAATCAACCCCGTGAACCACCTACCAAGAGAATTAAATTAACCAATGAGATTATATAGCATAGTAGGATAGTTCATAGTGCCTTAGCTCGGGGTTTCTCCGCATTATTGTGTAAGAACCTTCATATTACCTCATTGTTTATGTTTACTTTTTATTTTAATATCTCAAACATTTTTGGATAATTTAGTACTTGTTTAATCTTTGTAGTGAGACTACAATAAGGTAGTTGTTTAAGGAAAGTCCCCGTGGGATAGATACTTAGATTTTAAAGGCTATTTTACTATATGGTGGACAACGTACACTAGCGTGTGCGCTTAGGGACATTGTCGGGGACTTGTAAAGTTGAAACTATCTTAGTTTTAGTTTTTCTATTTAATTTCTTAAGTGCTAATTACTTGATCTTAGCTTTTGAATTCATAGGTATAGTATTGAAAAGCAAGTACGCTGGAAAGGGACAAAGAGTTTTTATAGCCATTTCTTGAGCCTGAGAAACACTTACACCGTTTAAGGATATAAGCAATACTTCTCTACCGAATCCGTAAATTCAGTAAGAGGAAGCTATTCCTACTTCCTTGGCTGAAGATCCACCCTGCAAAACCATGCACTATGTAGCAATCCAACTCAAAACTGCTTTTACCTTCTACATTAGCAGACCAACACCTTGAGGTAGATTTTAGCTTAAGTTGAATATGATGTGGCTTTTGCACAACAGTAGGCAATTTTCTGGCTTGTCACAAAAGTATCCACATATCAGTTTTTGAAACCTTTTGGAGAATAGTGACACATTTATTCCCATAGGAGTCTCTATGGAATATGTGAGACTAACACTCTTCCCCTTCTCACTTTTGTGGGAAGCAAAAAAGTGGTCGAACGTTGAGCCTGTAGGTTCAATAACAACATTGGATGATCAGGCATGAAAATTCCTTAACAATTTTTTCCCATCCCACAAAACATAAAGGTTACACAGTGAGATTCTAAGCTTAAAGTAAAAGTTGGATGAAATTCTATATCATTCTTGGGAGAGGTTCACATGTTGTCTCGGGGAATATCCATATTATCAACAATCCAATGAGGTATTAGCTCATATCTTTGTTTGATACAAGTGAGAGTGCCTCATGGCTAAGATTTAGAGATTAATAGGAATAGTGTGATCCCGCATGAGAATGTTGGAAGAATGAAGATTCCTTTATGTTGAGTGTTGGTCTTTGGGTCACATTTGGGCCTAATTGCATTTAGGGTCACTTTTCAGCCTATGTTGGAATAAGTGTCCTTTGGGCCTATAAATAGCTAGGAATCTCTTCTTATAGAGTTAGATAATTTGAATGTAAGTTGACACTTGAGAGTGTTTTTTACTGAGCTTGTTGGGAGCTTACTAGTTTTTTAGAAACATGGGTTTCTCGGAATTCCTTTCCCATGAGTCCTCGTAATAGGTTTGTGTTTATTGGTAAATGATAGGAATGTGTTAGGGTTTAATATACCCTTTAGTTGTCCTTTCTTTCTTAGTTTGTGTCAATTTATCTATCCTTCTCATTTTCCATTATTCCCTTTTTTTGTGTTTTTTCCGTTTTCATACTTTTTTCTTGTATAATTTGGTATCAAAGCAGAGCTTGATTTCATTCCCATGAAGTAAATATTCTTGTGTCTATTTGTATTCAAAAATCAAAAATCCCAAAAAAAATTCACTATTCACATTTTTGGCCATAGGTCAAATTTTAAGTCTTTGATTTTATTGTTCTTCTTTTGGTGTAGTGTTAGATTCTTGTTTCTTAACACTATTAGAGTCTAAATCTTAAATTTGAGCTTAATCAGAGTCATTTGAGTGAGTTACTATTGTTTAGAACTTGAACTTGAAGAAAGTGAAGTGGGTTCAAAAATATAGATAATTTCATTGAGAATTTGGGCAGAATTATGTTGGAAATGAGTTTAGATCATTGAAAAGTGCTTACGTTAAAAATTTTAACTGAGCCCTGGAGAAGAAGTTAGTGTTCTTAAAAACATTCAAATCTTTATGTTGAATCTTCATCAAAAGTTGTTGTTTGATCCAAATGGAAGAAATAAAATAGGTGAAAAAGTGTTTCTCCTGAAGAATCCAAGAAGATTCCAAGGATATTGCAAGAAAGAGCCCAAACGGGGGACTAATTAAGGGAAAAACGGCCATTACAAGTGCCAAGAGGTGGCAAACCTACCTTGTAGGTTCTGTTGGTTTGCCTCGGACCTGTGTCCGCACCTCAAACCAGTAGGGGAAGGCCCTCCAGAGTCCAGTGTGTGCTAGAAAAGTGCCCCATCTACTGTAGAAACTCCCAAAAAACACCTCAACACATAACACCTCTAATTGAGCACAAATCAGCCCTAATGTATCCTAAAAGCAATTCAACACATTTCTAGCATCAATTAGAGTTCTAAAATACTTCTCATCTCATTAAAATATTCATTAAATTTGGTTAAAACTATTAACTTCATATCTCGATTCCTCTTTTCATCTCTTTGATTCTTTATACTATTTAACAACTAAAACGTAAACTACTTAGTTGTGTACTATTTCTTGATTCATTCTTCTTTTGTGGCTTAATTCCATATCAACTTAGAGTTCATCTTCTTGCCTCGATTATAGGGAGTGGTACAAAAATGAAGAAGTCGAGTAATAGATTGAGCGTGGTAAACCACTCGGCCTTAAAGTGAGGTGTGCTTTTAGGTTGCTTATCAAGTGTAAAATAAAGAATATAGGATTTTTGTTCCTTATCTTCACACTCTTCCACTATTTTAGATGAATCCACAACCAAGATATCATCTAAACATAATATGGAAAAATGCTTCGAGTGAGGCCCAACAAATTCTACTTCAAAATTTACACTATCTACTACACACTCACTTTTATTCACCTTCTCAATGTCAGTCTCAAGATCAAGATGACAGTCGAGTGGCTGTGATTCTTGAGTTTTCTCCTCAAATTGGCTAATGTCCTCCTCATATTCTTCTTTATTTAGCCACTGTAAACATGGTGGAAGTGGTAACTCCTTTAGCTCTGCCCACAACTGTGCTTAATTCTCTAAAATTCGTTTCATCAATTTTTCCGTTTGAATCATGATATCACACATATCTTCAGAATGGTTAGTTTGACCACAAGACAAACACCAAGTTACAGTAAGTAGGACAGTTTCCACATCTTATTGTGAAGGTCACATCCATGCACTTCCAGGTAAATCTCGATAGCAAGCCTCAAAATATGGTCCCCCACAATAATAACAAGAATCGTCATCACTCAAAAAACCCTCTATCCAGACTGACATCTCAAGAAAGATGTGAGAAAAGTAAAAATAAAAGAAAATACAATAAATAAAAATAAAATAACATAATTAAACTAAAAAAATATTTACAAGTTTGAATTCAAGTAAGTAAACTAAAATTCCAAACCAACTCAGTACGTTAAATTGTTCCCTAGCAACGGAGCCGTTTTTGATAATTCTCAGCTAACACATCAATTTAGTGCAAGAAGGTCGTTGTCAATATATTTATCCAACTTTGGAGTCGGGGTCGAATCCACAGGGAACAATGTGAGTGGCGATTAAACTAATTTAAAACTGTAGCTACAAGTTGAATTTAAACAACTGGCACGAAAAGATAAAATAGGGGGTTTTGGAGATTGGCAAATAATTTTCGGTCACCTTAGTTTCAGTTTGTAATCAAAAGTTTATGGAAAAACCAGAATTATGTTCACTAGGGATTTTGGTACTTGACAGATGCTACTAGTGGTTTAAGATTCTCATGGTAGGTAGGACAACAAGTTAACTTTGTCGAAGTTATCCTTAAATATCTCTCGACCTACTTAAGAATTTAATTACCTAATCCTCTCGGACTTAGGAAATTTATATTCACTGCCCAGATTTTACCTCAGGTTAACCAACCTTGTTATAACACTGATTATTAAATGGAAGTTAGTGTTTCTAAGTCCCCGTTGATAATTCACTTCCCACTATATGTGATTTCTTTCACAAGCATATCAAAGCACGTGTTATATATTGTTTCCAACCAACAGAAAATAATTAAAACATCAGAATTATCAAGAAGTCCTACCACCTTTCAAATCCTGAACACTCAGCACCTTATCAAGACCTAACCCTAGATTCCATAATTTAGGTTAAAGGAATTTAGCCGCTCATGATGTAATAATCGAAGCAACTAGATGAATTCATGCTTTGAAAGATAAACTTACCCTAAGATGAGTAGAAACTAGAGATTCTCCGATTAAATCACAGAGGGAATCCCAAAATAATGATTAAATTCTCTTCAAAGTAATTGCTTTTTCAAGACAAGAAGTTTGAGAGAGAAAATATCAATGTATCATGTCTCAAAACTCAAGGTTCTCCCCAAAAAAAACTCTAAATAAGACTTTAAATAGTTTACCCTAATTATGGAAACAAAATCATAAAATTTAGAAATTCTTAGAATTAGGTGACGCCATTTGAGATGGCCTATCAGGAGGCTAACGGTATATCACAAATGTCATCAGCTTCCTCTTTGCTTTGGACACTTTCTGCCTAATACTGATGATAAACGGTGACACCCTATCATCTCCTTGACGACTTATCATAAATATTGACAAGTATCTGCTTCAATTCTCATGTGCTGCCTTAGGCTGACGGGATTCTTGACGGCTTATCATCTCATTGATGACCTATCACAAAATGTCGTCACAACTTTCAGCTTAGGCTAATTCTCTGTCTATGGCTGACGATGAAACTAATAGTATATCACAGGGCTGAGGACTTATCATAAATATCGTCAGCCACACTTTGCCTCTATTTACTTCAGATTTCAACTCATTTTTTTACATTCTTGTTGGTTCTCTTACATATTAGCTTCTTCTACAAAATCAAACATAAAACAATCAAAAACGACAAAAGTTTCTTAAGACTTCAAAATTATTCTTAGTTAAAAGCCTCAAATATGTTAGAATTAGCTCACACATCAACACCCTCAACTTAAAAAAATTGGTTGTCCTCAAGAAACTCAGCACAACTAAGAAAATACAAAGCACATTTGGTAGTCAATCATCTATATCATCTCAAAACACTTTCACCATCTCCAAAGTCAGTCAATTTAAGTGCAATGAAGAACATCAATGAAACATACAAAAATCAAGAGATGGCATCAATTCAGATATAACAACCATGGATAGACTAGTATTACACTACCCGAACAAGTTAGTAACTCGTAATGTAACCAGTGTGCCTTTACATCAAAGAAATCCCCCTCATCTCATATCAGGAATTATATGTGTAAACATGGGGACAATCAAAACACTCACTCTCAAAACGAAGTTCCAGTCAGTGTATGCCAAGTACTATAAGCTTGCCCTTATTTTCATCACTTAGATCTTTAGAAAGGTCATCTAGGATCACTATAGGACTTCTCTTAGACTTGTAATGTAGGCTAGGGGCTGGTATGATACTCGATGGTATTTAAAGTGACTAAGCCTCCTTAACACTACACTAGCTTTTTGGGATTTCACTTATTAGCCTTTCCTTCTCTTCTCTTTTCTTGATCACAGTTATTTAGGATGGGTGCAGTCTTTTGTTTATTACTTATTCTTTTTCACATTTTTTCTTTTTCTTGCACTTTTCCTCTGCACCCAGCTTTTTATTATTTTCTTTTATACTACCTTTCTTCATACACATTTTATAGCATTCACCCCTATGATAGCCACCCTCAACTTAGGCTCTTTGCCTAAGTTAAGGTGCACAATGTCCAATGAAGACCAGGGACAAAATAGGTTCATTATGATCTAAATGAGAAGGTGATAGGTGCCATATAAAGAAATAGGCTAATTAGGTTCAATACAGGGATCAAGGGATATTATTCACATAGTGAAGGTTATTTAGGCTAAAAGTGAGCTAATATCAAAACGACCAATGATCCTTTCCTAACCCCTATCCTTCAACCAAGGTAAGACTAATCGGGCAAGTTCTGGATTTCAACATACAATGGGAACTAAGTAAAATCCACACACACATGGCACACAAGTATATCATAAGTTACTACCTATCCGGTTCATACAATTTTATAGCAATGGTTATCATGTGATTAGTACTAATCCCATAATAAGATGCATAGTGTTCACACGTAAATGCATATCACATAGTTATAAAACAGACCTTTGGAGAGGTGTTCAAAAATTGACAAAAATATGTCAACTGCCATAGATACTTATTTTTATCCCAGTTAACCACAACACATCACAAAATAAAACACAATACGCCTAAACATGCCGGCTCTACTAGGATCAAGACTTCGGGGAAAAGAGGCATGAAAACAAACAAAAATCCTAGGAGGACATCAACACCCACACGTAGCCCCACCCTTAATTTAAAATCATGCAATGTCCCCAATACGTCAAAACAAAACAAGAGAGTCAGAAATAAACCAGTGGCACCATCGGTGCGAAGTTCTCATGTCAATCACATAATACAAATACAGATAACAAAATACCTTGGGTTGCCTCCAAAAAGCGCCTGATTTAATGTCGCGGCAGACTAGGTTATCTTGACTACTCAAAATTTATCAAGATACCTTAAAAGTGATTCATCCTTTATCTCTCAACCTTGAGGATATGAATTTCACCCCTAAGTTAGAGTCTATCTTCTTGCCTCGATGGTAGGGGTGTGGTACAAAAATTAAGAAATCGAGTAATGGATTGAGCATGGTAAACCACTCGGCCTGAAAGTGAGGTACTTTTTATGTTGCTTATCAAGTGTAAAATAAAGAATATAGGATTTGTGTTCCTCATCTTCAAACTCTTTCACTATTTTAGATGATTCCACAGATAAGATATCACTAAACATAATGTGGAAAAATGCTTTAAGTGAGGCCCAACTAATTCTACTTCAAAATTTACACTATCTACTACACACTCACTTTTATTCACCTTCTCAATATCAGTCTTAAGATCTAGATGACAATCCAGTGGTTGCGATTCTTGAGTTTTCTCTTCAAATTGGCTAATGTCCTCTTCATATTCTTCTTTATTTAGCCACTATGAACATGGTGGGAGTGGTAACTTATTTAGCTTTACCCACAACTGTGCTTGATTTTCTAAAATTCATTTCATTTATTTAGCCATTTAAATCGTGATAGCACATATATCTTCAGAATGATCACTTTGACCACAAGCCAAACACCAAGTTACAGTAAATAGGACAGTATCCACATCATATTGTTAAGGTCCCATCCTTTCACTTCCTGAAAAATCTAGACAACAAGCCTCAAAATATGGTCCCCCACAATAATAATAAGAATCGTCATCACTCAAAAAACTATCTATCTAGGCTGACATCTCAAGAAAGGTATGAGAAAAATAAAAATAAAATAAATAAAAATAAAATAAAAAATAAACTAAAAAAATATTTACAAGTTTGAATTCAAGCAAGTAAACTAAAATTCCAAACCAACTTAATATGCCAAATTTTTCCCCGGCAACGGCGCCATTTTTGAAAATGCTCAACTTACACATCAATTTAGTGCAAAACGGTCTTTGTAAACATATTTACCCAACTTTGAAGTCGGGGTTGAATCCACAGGGAACAATGTGAGTGGTGATTAAACTAATTTGAAACTATATCTACAAGTTGAAATCAAACAACTGGCATGAAAATATAAAATGGGGGTTTTGGAGATTAGCAAATAATTTTTGATCACCTTAGTTTCACTTTGTAATCAAGATTTTATGGAAAAAACAGAATTATGTTCACTAGGGATTTTGGTACTTGACAGACTCTACTAGTGGTTCAAGATTCTCATGGTAGGTAGAATAGAAAGTTATCTTCATCGAAGTTATGCTTTAACGTCTCTCGACCAACTTAAGTATTTAATTGCCTAATCCTTTCAGACCTAGGGAATTTATATTCACTGCCCAGATTTTACCTGAGGTTAACCAACCTTGTTACATTGCTGATTATTAAACGGAAGTTTAGTGTTTCCAAGTCCCTATTGATAGTTCACTTCCCACTATATTTTATTTCTTTCTCAAGCAAATCAAAGAAGGTGTTATCTATCATTTGCAACCAACAGATAATAATTAAAATATCAGAATTATCAAAAAGTCCTACCACCTTTCGAATCTTGAACACTCAACACCTTATCAGGATCTCACCATAGATACCATAATTTAGGTTTAAGGAATTTAGCCACTCATGACATAATATCAAAGCAACTAGATGAATTCATGCTTTGAAAGATAAACTTACCACAAGATGAATAGAAACTAGAGATTCTCCAATTAAATCACAAAGGAAATCCAAAAATAATGATTAAATTCTCTTCAAAGTAGTTGCTTTTTCAACCCAAGAAGTTTGTGAGAGAAAATATCAAAGTATCGTGTATCAAAACTCAAGGTTCGTCCCTAAGAAAACCCAAAACAAGGCTTTAAATAGTTCACCCTAATTATGGAAACAAAATAATAAAATTTAGAAATTCTTCGGACTAGGTGACACCATTTGTGATAGCCTATCAGGAGGCTGAAGACTTATCACAAATATCGTCAGATTCCTCTTTACTTTGGACACTTGCTACCTAATGCTGATGATAAATGGTGATGCCTTATCAGCTCCTTGACGACTTATCACAAATGTCATCAAGTCTCTGCTTTAGTTCTCATGTGCTGCTTTAGGCTCACATCATTCTTGACAGCTTATTAGCTCCTTGTCGACCTATCACAAAATGTCGTCGTAGCTTCCAACTTAGGCCAAATCTCTATCTATGGCTGATGATGAAGCGGATAGCTTATCACAGGGCTGGCGACTTGTCACAAATGTAGTTAGCCACACTTTGCCTCTATTTACTTCAGATTTCAGCTCATTTCCTTCCATTCTTATTGATTCTCTAACATATTAGCTTCTTCTGCAAAATCTAACATAACACAATCATAAACAACAAAAGTTGCTTAAAACTTTGCAATTATTCTTAGTTAAAAGACTCAAATGTGTTGGCATTAGCTCACACATAAACTTTGGAAGGGAACTCGAATAATGGAGGTTCCAATTTAAGCGGGAAAGCTCATGAAGCTTCTGCCACCATCTCTCCTAGAAATCTACACCATATGTTCTATCCTCACCCATAAGTAAGTGCTCCCTTGCCTACTACTACTACCAACAAAAGTCTCCGACAAGTAGGCTGACCACTATAAATCAACCAACAAACACCCCAAAACACCAACCAAACTTCAAAAATTCTTACTGCCCCTTTCAAACACCATAGAATCAACAGACAAATTAGCAAATTCTTGGTGGATTAAACCCACAAGGCCTCAATCCACACAAATACATACCCTATCAAGAAAAGTAAATTAAAATACTATAAAACCAAAGACCACCAAGTATGAATCTCCCCTACCAAACTTCACTTAACCAAATACCACCACACTAAATGACATAAAACCAAGTTGTTGGAGTTCAAAGAGAGTTTGTGGTATAGGTAGATTGAGGGTATGTATAAGGAGAACAAGGACATAGGCCAAGAGACTAAGGTGGTTATGGAGGTTATTAAATGGGCCTCAATTCTATTAAGGTCACTCTTTCTATCTTTCATTGAAGTTGTGATCCAGAAGGGCACCTCATATGGGTGTCACAATGCAATAGGATCTTCCAGGATAATTGTTTGCCCAATGATAAGAAGACAACCTATGCCATTTCTTAATTTAAGAAATATTCTTTAACTTGGTGGGAATCTACTAATAGAACACAAGAGATCCTTCATAGAGGTCAATATTAACCATGGGATGTAAGGAAGGCCCTTATAAGAGCCACGTATATACCAAAGAGATATAAAATAGGGTTGCTTGCCAAGTTGTACAATATGTACAAGAAGAAGAGGGTTTTAAAGTATTCTATGATTAATTTCAAAATCTACTCCAAAAGATTGATTACAATGAGGATGAAAAGCACACAAAGATCCAGTTTTAGGTGGGAATTAATCAAGAAATTACCTCTCGAATGTTAACACATAACTTTACCTAGATGGATGATCTCTTAGAGTCATCTATTAATGTTGAGAGAGATATCAAGTTAGAGAATGAGGCAACTTAATCTAAGGAGGGGAATCAAATGCCCACCAATTAGGGTAAAGGCCACAAATTCAAGAAGACTTTTAGAAGAAGACCATTGAGAAGAGTTATCCAAAGTATACCCACTAAAGAAGAAGGTAATCCTTATCTTACGGTTACTTAATACTTTAAATGTCATAAATGGGGTCATCAAATGAGTGAGTGTCCAACACGAATCACCATCTTACATCAATAAGGTAATCAATACAACAAATATGAAGTAGAGAAAGAGAAAAGAGTTGATGAGAATATGGACGTTGATATGAACCCATGTGATGGGCATATAACCATTGCAAATATGCTAGCCAAAAAATTGCAAATATAGGAGATTTAGCCTCAAGAAGGCGTGTTTAGCATTCTATTTTACTTGGCTAAACATGTTATGCACTACCACTTCTAAGAACTCAATCTTCATTGATCTTGAACACGATTAACTCTTGATTTTGAGGAAAAATTTTGTTCAAGAAGGAGAGGATGCTGCAAGTGAGAGTGCCTCATGGCTATGATTTAGAGATTAATAGTAATATTGTGAGAGTGTTTTTTTATTGAGCTTGTGGAGAGCTTATTAATTTTTTTGAAATGTAGGTTGCTCGGGATTCCATTTAGGTGAGGTCCTCATAAAAGGTTGGTGTTTATTAGTAATTGATAGAAAGGTCTTAGGGTTTAAATACCCCTCAGTTTTTCTCTCATTATTAATTTGTGTCAATTTATCTAGCATTTACTTTATTTTCTCATTTTCCATTATTTTCTTTGTTTTAATGTTGCTTTCATTTTTTTATTTTCTTCTTATATTATTATTGAAGAACTTGACAATAATATTGAAGATATTTCTAGATTGAGCTACAAGTGGTAAAGCTTTGGCGAAGAATTATGATGAGCTATATACTTTGTTGAACCAAATTATAAAAGGTAATCCTGACAAGCATAGTGACTTCTCTCAAAGTAAAGTGAAAAAATTTGTGGGCATGATCAAAGTTTATAGTGTCACAACCTTATATACCTAATTGTAAGCTCTACAATATCAAATGATGACATAGTTTAGCAATTTAGGTGTGAACAACTGTCTGACTCAAGTATATTAATTTATCAGACCTCATTTTGGTGTGAGGTTTGTGGTAATAGTGGTCACTCTTCAAACTTGTGTGGAGCAAATTCAGACTTGGTAAATTTTGCAGGCAATGCACAAAAAGGTACTTATGGGAATTCTGACAACCACAAGTGGCAGAGTAAGCCTAACTATTTATGGGAAAACAATCAAACTCAACTATTGCAGCAATATTAGACTATAAAGGCTAGTGATATTGAGGAGAATCTGAAGAAGATCCTATATAATCAAGAGCTAATGGCTATTAAAATAAAAAAAAGAAGATTATCCAATAGAAGTTAGTGATCCAGTTGAAAAACCTAGATTAGGCACAAAATACCAGTCTCTATGGTGGATATCCAAGTGACAAAGAGAATCCTAAGAAGGTTATGAAAATCACCTTAAGGAATGGTAAAGATCTCACAAAAAGGCCTCCTAAAAAAATAAAGAGGTAGATGCAGAATCAATCCCACAAAAGTTTGAGAAGAAGTAGGTTGCAAGAAAACATGCTAAAAATTTATGGAATTATGAGTACCAGAAAAGTATAGTAGATGAGCATGTGCCAGAAATACCACCACCACCATTACCTTAGAGGTTTAAAAAATCGAAGGAGGATTTATGTTAATAGAAGTTCTTTGACATGTTCAGAGAACTTCATATTAATCTTTATTTATTATAGATTTAGTAGGGCATGCCTATGTACACTAAGTACTTAACGGATGTGGTTACTAAAAATATGAAGCTTCATGACATTGACGTAATAACACATTCTGAGGAGTGCAGTACAATGGTGATGAGAGAGATGCCTGAGAAATTAAAGGACCCAGGGAGTTTCACCTTCCCAGTAAAATTGGTGATAATGATGTGTTCCACTGTTTGAGAGATTTAGTGGCAAGTATTTACATGACGCCCCTATCAGTGTTCAATACACTAGGTTTGGGGAGGCCGAGGTCATGCTCTGTGGTGCTCTAAATGGCAGATAGAACTAGAGTATTGCCCTATGGATTCATAGATGACATGCTAATTAAGGTTAGTAAGTTCATTATTCCTACAAACTTTATTATTAGCGAATAGAGGAGTACTAATTGATGTGAGAGAGTGCACTCTCATGATTTGATTAGATGATGAAGAGGTGTTCTTTAAACATTACAAACCACTAAATCCACCTTACCACTATAAAGATTTGTGAATGATCACAACATTGTAAGTTGATGAGTGTGGGGTTGTGTAAACATCATTATAAACCACTCCGAACTCTGTCATAGAGTTGCCTAAGCCACCTATTATTCTAAAAAATGTTAAGCTAAAAGGAGAGACTAACAAAGATATGGTTAAAAAAACTATAGATCTTGAGATTACACACTCAAGAAGTTTTAAAAGAGTGGAAAAATGGCCTCAGAGTAGAAGGAAAATGATGAAGAAATATTGTTGATACAGTGATGTGTGTTGCGCCGCAACACTAAATCAGGCACTTCTTGGGAGGAAACCCACGTTAAGCTAGGTATTTCATTTTTGTATTTTAGTTTTAATTTACTTTAATTTTTGTTTTAATTGGGTCATAGGTAGCCGATTATCTTAGCTAAGGAGTATTGCGAAATATTGGGTCTAGGTTTTACCTAACCTCATCAATTATAAAGATTATGCTAGGTAGTCCTAGAGGTAACACAGAGTATATTTATCATTACTTTTGGGTAGATTTTTGGGACAAATTATGTTTCTAAGCATGGGGTGGGGAATCATCCTATGGTTTAGGGTGAAGTGTGGCTACTCTAATTATCATTCTTAGTTTTTTTTCTAGTGTTTTTGAGTAAATTTGAAAAATATACAAAAAGATTTTCTCTTTACTCTTAGTTTGTTGGTTCCAATCTAGTAGGTGCACACTTCAACCATCCTGTGTTTTTTTATTCTATTCCATGGGGGCTCCATTTGAACTCTGCATCTCTTTTTTATTATTAGGAGTAAATTTTAAATTTTTATGTTAGGAATAAGTGAGATGATCTTGAATGCTGCTATTCATGATTACATGATGCAAGTTGTTTTTTTTTGAAAGCATGTTTATGGTGTTGAATGATTACTTTTGAGACACTTAGGCTCATGATTCTGAATCTTATGCGATGTTGTCTTAATTTTGAATTTATGTTATTGCTTGGTTGAGAATCTATAATGATCCTACTTGAGTTGAGCACATGCCATGAATAATGTGAGGTTTTTGTTATATTTGTTCTTGTAAGTAGATGTATAGAACTTTGCTGGTGTTAGTAAAGCATTATAAAGAACGTGGTTTTAGAAGATAATATAGGCATTTCTTTAATATCCATGTATCATACCCTCATTTATCTACCCTTGTACATAATATTTGTTATCCCTGTTGAGCTTGTAGTCTATTTTCTTTGCTAGTCTCATATGTACCATGTTACCCTCCTATGATTGACCAGAATTTTATCCAAAGCTCCTAAGTGCTTTAGTTGTAAGTTTATTAATGTTAAGGAGTAAGAAAAATAAGAAGGAAAGAGGTTAAAGTGAAGTCTCAGAGTAGTAGCTATTGGTGTTGTGGTTGGGTATGATGTAAGGAAAGAGTAAAAATTGTTCCAAATGGAATAATACGTGAATAAAATTACTCCCACCATATTAGATGTGAACTAGCTTAAAGAAATGGGGCAAAACAAAAGTGATGTGTGAAGGTAGAGGTGGTGAAAATTGGTTACTAAGTAAAGAGTTTAATGTGTAGTGTGATATATTAAGGTTCCTAGGGAAATTAGTCACTATTACTGACCAAATACTTCCTACCCACCCCTTAGCCTACATTAAAACCCTTACAGTCCTATTTTATCTTAATCCTAAAAATTCTAATATTAGTAGAGTACTACACTAAGAAAAAGCCTATGGGTCATCTTCTTTAACTTGTTAATTCATTGTGAGAGGGAGTGTAATTTTATTCGTATACCCAAATGTGTGATAAATGGCATCTATACGAGTGAATATGGGCAACTCTCTTTTGGTAAAGGTACATGTTTGATGATAGTTAGGTAACTTGTAAGATCTCCTTGATGAAGTAATATTCATGGGTTTTCCAACTTGATGTATTCAATTCTTGAGGGAAGAATGTTTTGGATAGCGTTCCTGAATTTTCAAGTGTAAATAACATGCTTATTGTAAAACTTGCTATTTGGGTAGTCAGTGTAGTACTTGCATGAGTGTCTTTATTGTAGTGAAAATTTTGGAGTCTCCCTTAAATGATTCTTAAAGTAAAGAGTTGTTCATGGACGTACAAGGCCTTAAGTGCGAAGTGATGATCTTAGGTAGATTTATGCACCAAAGTGTTATTCTCTTGTCTTAGTAGCTTGGTTTTGAGGACTTCTCGTGTGCGTTGTCAGTTAATGTTTATATAAATGAGAATCTAAGTGTTAATTTATGTGTTGAAAATGTTTAATGTGCATTCAAATCAATGTTTGCATCAAAACATTCAATTACAAGTTAAACGAGAAAACTAGTACTCTTAGCTTGAGCATTGTGTTATTCTAGTTTGTCATGTTTTATGCTATCGTGATTCATGGTGTGATATGTCATAGAAATATTAGTGAAATTATAAAATTATATTCAGGTGATTTACAAGCAGTTGTTAAAGAGGAAAAGAAAATACAAAGCAAGGAATAGAAGGGCAAACGGATGAGATAGTCTACAACCAAAGTTAGAATTTATGGGCTTAGGGGCATGCCACGCTGCCTAGCCACCATTTTAAGGTTGTGCCATGCTTTTGGTTGAAAATTAAAATGTGAATTCAAAAGTACAGGATATGGGCAGTCTACACTCTCTGTCCTCTTTGATAAGGGCATGACACAGTGGCTCCAAATATAAATAGGACACTCTAATTGATTTGTAACAATCTTGAACTATTTGTAGGGATAGGAATACATTTATGGAGGATTAACTTAGGGTTTTTTCTATTTAAATTTAGCTATTTATGTAACAACCCAAGAATACCTCTGGACATCACACGGTGCTTGGGACCACAAGTAATCCAAAGCTAATCCTTATACTGGCATAACTCGTGAGCAGCTAAGTAAGATACATTATTCTGAAATAAATATCTGAAAAATAAGACATTACTAAGTAGGTTCAATACAAAACGTTGTAAAACTATTACAACTCTGGTTATACAAAACAAAACTAAAATAAAATACATCAACTCTACTAACTGTCTACAAAGTGTCTACTAATACTAACTATATGTAGCCAAGATATGAACCTAGCTATCCCTGATCATTATGATTGAATAAAGAAAACAAGATGCTACTCAAACTATAATTGACTCGACACCTCAAATCAAAAGGGCTCAACACCTGCTGATTGGAAGTTGCACACCGTCTAATTATCATGTGTGGGCTATAAGTGGTACCTACATTATGAGATAATGTAGCACATAGACATATATGTGGATCAGTATTTCTGGAATGTACTAGTATATAGGGGTGAATACATAAGTAAATCATAGCAGAATATTCATATAAAGCTTTCAAATAATCCATGCTATGTGCAAATGAATCAACTTGGGATTGAATAAAACAAAAGATGTAAAATCATAATAATGAGTAATGAATCATAAGTATAAACTTTGTGAGCCATAACACTTAGTTTTAAAAGCTTTTCCTTTATTTTTCTTAGGGATTTTCTTCTAACCAGCATAAACTATGTGAGCTATCATGGAATCCAATGTCTTACCGATGTTAGAGAGAGCTTTCCTACCCTTTCCATCTAAATAGCACCTTTACTTAAGTGATCAGTAAACTTAAGCCATATTGGGACTTTAAGCCTATGGTGGCCCGTATTTCTGGGGCATGTGACTTTGAGCTCATACCCAACTCAGTGCTAAATATGTAATGCCCTGAGAGTAAACCTTGGGCGCCACACAGTGCTTACAGTACCGAGAGACCACAAGCTAACCCATAAACTAGTACCTGCTGTGAGAACAGGGTAAAAATGATAACAAAAGATCATATGCAAAATTTAACTAAGGAATGCCATAAGGTTTTTAATCAAAGTTCCGATAATCTATGTAAAACAATCTAATAAATCTAATTAAAATTTTTGACAATGACAACTAAAAACTTATTAACTGTCTGTACTAGTCTTAAAATCCTCTATTGAATGACTGTGGAGATAATTGGACAAACTCGTAACTAATTCAAACTAAATATAAAAATACTGAAACAGATAATGTAAACTATGGTAAATAAAAGATGTCCTCGAATTATGAGGACTCATCACTGCTATAATTGATAATCTGATATGTCTATGCTTGATCAGGGAACTGAGCATTCGAACCTATGATATTAAACATCATAGCACAAGAAACGAGTGTGGGATCAATATTTTAATGAACTGGCATGCCGAATAAGGTTAAACTGATATGCATGGTTTCATGTGTTGATATAACAACTGACTGAATGAATAGCAATAAGTACTAAGAAAAATGCATGAAATTAGTAAAAACTGAGAATACATGACCGAACATAATACATGTTCTGAATATAATCTGGAATCATAAATACTGGATACATATAAATTACTACTTATATCTTTATGCTATGGTCAAGAAAAAATAAAATTGAATTGCTGAGCTGATTACTGGACTGAGCCCATGGGATTTATATCTAACCGACATACCCCAGTGATCAAATTGGGGTCCAACCTATGACCCCTGTTAAAAGGATGTCAGTACTTTGACATGGATACTAACCCTGGCTATGTGGATGCACAAATGTGTTGTCCGAAAGGACAAAGGGTGTCAAGCCTAATTTAACTGGTGATACCTGAGAGGTAGTCAAGCATGAACTGACAGTGACTCCTCATATCCTATGTTGGCTACGTTGTTCTGGATTATAGGGACTGCTACTAATGACTCTGCCTAAATAATAGAGAAACCACCATCACTGTACTCGCTCGATGCTAAATCATACTCCCAACTAAACTAACTCAAGATACTGAACTGTTCTATGTTTAACAGATTACGATAATTGACTGAACTTATAATGATCATACAATATTTAAAACTATTCTGAAGATACTCCGACTATATAAATAGCTATGGTTTTGGGTATTCATAAACCCAGGACCTGATAGCAATAATAATAAAATAGTACTAAAACTTTGAGGACATAGTGTGAAAGCATTTATTAAAAATTCCTTCTTGTAGGCATTTCATCAAATACTTGATATTCGTAGTTTAAGCTAAGCATGGGAATAGTTTAAATCTCGTAGTAATAGAATGATTTCATCATCAACTACACTAATTAGGATTTAAATCAACAAACAACACCATTTAAATGTGTGGGGTTTAAATTACAACAACAATTTCATGTAAACATGGTATAAAATAAAATTCATGGGGATTCATGGTTACAAGTCACAATAACTTGTAGAAATTATAACTTTGAATTTGGAGTTAGATTCTTGGACTCCATGGGTGGAACAGACCCATGGATGAACATTTAACATACTTTGACTGAGGAATTTGTGAAGGTTCTTGGTGGTTTTATTAAAATTTATGCTTTAATCTTGAAGGGATAAGGTTTCCTCTTAAGAGGGAATTAATTTCTTGGAGGGAAAGTATGAATAATGGGGCACATAATTCCCCTTTAGGGTTTTAATTTCAAGTTTTGGACAGATTTGGGGCCATGGGAAAGGTCCAAACGGTCCCCAAGAAATTAAAATGTGGAACTATGAATCCCGATTTTGCACTCCAACGTGATATGGTGCTATCACATTGTGCCATTGGAAAAAGGACAATCCAAATTTTCTCACCATGACACGATGTGGCACCATTGCAGTGCTTCAGTAGCTATTATCTAACCGATATGCCCCAATGATCAAATTGGAGTCTAACCTGTGACCCCAGTTGGAAGGGTGTCAATACCGTGACATGGGTACTAATAATGTCTTTATGGATCAACTAATGTTTTGTCCTGAAGGACTAAGGGTGTCAAGCCTAAACTGATAGGTTACCCTGGAGAGATAGTCTAGCCTAAACTGCAGGTGACTCCTCATATCCTACGCTGGCTATGTAGTTCTAGAGTACAGGGACTGCTACTAATGATTCTATGTAACTTACTAAGAAGCCGCCATCACTGTACTCGCTCGATGCTAAATCCTACTCCCAACTGAACTGACTCGGGATACTATATTGTTCTAAGTTTAACAGATTACGATAACTAACTGAAATGGTAATACTCATAAGATAATTTAAACTATTCTGAATATACTGAGACTAAATAAACTGCTAAATTTTTGGGTATTCATAACCCCGAGGACTCGATAGCAATAATAGTAAATAGTACTAATACTTTGAGTGCATAGTGTGAAAGCATTTATTAATAATTCCTTCTAAAAGGCAGTTCATGAAACAGTTGATATTCATAGTTTAAGCTAAGCATAGGAATAGTTCAAAGCTTGTAGTAATATCATGATTTCAACATCACACTAATTAGGATTTAAATCAATAAACAACACCATTCAAATGTATGGGGTTTAATTACAACAACAATTTCATGTAAACATGATGTAAAATAAAATTCATGGGGATTCATGGTTACATGTCTCAATAACTCGTAGAAATCATAACTTTAAATTTAAAATTAGATTCTTGGACTCCATGGGTGGATCGGGCCCATGGATGTACAATTAACACACCTTGACTGAGGAATTTGTGAAGGTTCTTGATGGTTTTCTTGAAATTTGAGCTTTAATCTTAAAGGGCTAGGGTTTTCTCCTAAGAGAGTATTAATTTCTTAGAGGCAAATTATGAATAATGGGGCACATAATGCCCCTTTAGGGTTTTAATTCCATGTTTTGGACGGATTTAGGGCCATGGGAAAGGACTAAAGGGTCCTCTAAAAATTAAAATATGGAACTGGAAATCATGATTTTACACTCCGACGTGATATGGTGCTATCGTGTTGCGCCATTGAAAAAAGGAAGATCCAAATTTTCTCACTATGGCATGATGTGGCACCATTGCGGTGCTTCACGAGTTATCATCTAACCGATATGCCCCATTGATCAAATTTGGGTCTAACTTATGACCTCAGTGAGCTATCATCTCACTTGTGTATTAGATTTAGGTAAAATCGGTATCGTTGTAAAGAAGACTCAATTATCTAAAATTTGATGCATGTTGAGCTTGAAAATTCTTAGTAGAACAAAAGATATCTTCATTTTAACTTAACTATAGCAACATCGTTCTCTAGATCTTAATCGGTAAAGGATATTTTGATTCGTCTAATAGCTAGGAGTTATTTTAGGCCTTAATACACATCAAACTCTCTCATAAAACTATCTAATCAGTATAATTAATTTCCCATGAGCTCGAAGCATGGCTCTAATATTGGTTTAGATTTTTGGGGTATTACAATATGTTCCCCTTGGGAACATTCATCCTCGAATGAGATTGGTTAAGCTGAAAGCACTGAGGAATTGAGGTTACATACTGAACGTAGGTGATGAAAATGTGATTACATGACTGAGTCTGAAATAGGACACATGACTGAACTGTTTCTATGAAAGCATGAATGATATGGGAATGATATGCAGTTTAAATTGAGCAAGTGGGAGAGAAAATTCTAGGGAAAATTGTTACCTGAAGCTAAGTCTGAGTTTGTGGAGAAAAGATGAAGGTAATTGGTCTGCGTATCTGCTTCTGTTTCCCAAGTGGCTACCTCAATGGACAAATTCTGCAAAAGAACCATGACTAAGGGAACTTCTTTGTTCCTTAGTCTACGAATATAGCGAGCAAGGGTCTCAATTGGAACTTCTTTGTAAGAAAGGCTGATTTGAAAATCTACGCTTTCTAACGGTTGCTCATTGGGGCATATCGATTATACGATAGCTCCCATAGTTTTAGACCAGTAATCAGCTTTATTTATTAGTATCCAGTATTTTAGCTTATAAATTATATTCAAAACATGTTTTATACTTGTTCAGGCGTTCTCATTCTTTAGAGATTTATACATTTTATTTAATAATTTATGCTAGTCAATCAATCAGTTATTACTTCCGCACATGAAACCATGCGTATCAGCCTAACCTCATTTAGCATACCAGTACATTCAATGTACTGATCACATAATCGTTTACTGCGCTATGATGTTTAATCATTGGTTTAGATGCTTAGTTCCCTGATTGCGCATAGACATACAAGATTATCAGTTGTACCAGTGGTGAGTCCTCATACTTCAAGGACATGGTTTATTTACCTATATTTACATTATCCATTTCAGTATTTTTCTATTCAGTTTACGTTAATTGGGGGGATTCCCATTAACTCCACAGTCAGTCAACAGAGTTTTAAGACTAGTATAGATCGTTAGTGAGTCTTCAATTTTTCATTGTCATTGTCAGCCATTTTTATTAGTATTATCATTACTATTTTATAGACATTATCAAAACTATGATTTCAAACCTTATGGCATTCCTCAGTTAAGTTCTGCCTATGATCTTTTGTTTTAAGTTTTACCCACTGCTCATAGAAGGTACAAGCTAATCGTTAACTTGTGGTCTTTAAGGACCGTAAGCACCGTGTGGAGCCCAATAAATACTATTGTGGTGTTACAAAATTTGTATCAAAGCATAAGGTTTTAAAGCATCCTAGGGAGTCTAAAAACAGAATCAAGTAAAATCTTGTGCATGGGTGTGAAACACGCCACACTTATGGACAATAAGCTATGAGGTATTTTAAAAAAGTTTCCCTTCTTTCAGTGTTCATGTCATGCAAAAGAGAATGAACTCACATTAAACTCTTTGTCTAATCTGTTATTCCTTTTGTTTATAGAACATGCCTCCCAGAAAGACAAACAAAAGAAGAAATATAAACCAGTGAGCACCTCCGTCCGTTCAGGAAGATCCCTGAACAAGCATGTTTCTCATGCAGAGTTTCGAGCTGTATTCACTACTATAGCTTATTCTATAGCATCTCAGAATGTTAGACCAGCTGTTATTTCGGCAAACCTATTGGCCAATACTACCGCTGCTAGGATTTATGACTTTACCTGAATAAATCCTTCTCTATTTTTGGGATCCAAGTATGAATCGGATCCATAGGAATTCCTGGACATGGTGCAGAAGATAACAAACATTATGGGGATAACTATTCTTATAGTGTTGAACTAGTTGCTTATCACCTGTAGGATGTGGCCCATACCTGGTTTAAGCAGTGGAAAGAGGATAGAGGTGCAGATGCAGAGCTTATAAAATAGGAGTTTGCTACAGCCTTCTTAGATGGATTCTTTCCTTTAGAGCTGAGGGAAGCCAAGTTTTTAGAGTTTATCAACTTGAGGCATGGCAATATAAGTGTAAATGAGTATTATCTTAAATTTACTAAGTTAGCTAGTTATGATCCTGATGTGGTGGCTGATAACAGGTCTACGATAAGTAAGTTCATGTCTAGCGTGTCTGATAGTATAGTCAAGGAGTGTATGACTGCAATGTTAATTAAGGAGATGGACGTATTTAGGCTGATAGTCTATGATCAATAGATTGAGGAGCGGAAGCTTAAGTAGGAGAGAGAAAACAAGAAGGTTAGAATAGGTAGATTTAATTTCACTCAACTAAAGTCGAGAAGGGGAAACTGTCCTTAATTCTATCAGAAATCTTCAGCTCCAGCTCCATCTTTAGCTAGTGCCCCTGTGCAAAAGTTCATAAATAACAATTGGGATAAGGTGCCTTTCTTTTAATCCCAAGGCAGTGTAAGCAGTGGTCACACAAATTCTTTTTGTGAGAAATATGGTAGAAACCATCAGGGTCAGTGTAGAGCTGGAAGTGATTTATTCTTTGGGTATGGCGAGCCAGATCATCAGATCTAAGAGTGCCAATAGGTCCTGTCCCATCATTCATCGGCTCCAGCTGACCGCCCGACTTAGCAAGCTGTCGCTTCCAGTTTTACTAGTGGTTAGTGTCAGAAGAAGCTTTATGCACTTCAATCCTAAATATATTAGTAAAGGTCTTTTGAGGTGGTTATTGTTACGTTTCAAGTCTTTAATTTGCATGTTTATACTTTACTATATACTTGAGCATCTCCTTCTTTTGTAACCACTTCTATATCTATCAACTTCAGAGTTAGTCCAAAAATTTTAGTAGATCCTTTCTCAGTGTCTACCATAATGGTTAAGTCTATCATTACCTGGCAAGTATACACAAACTTCCCGGTTATAGTGTTTTAGAAAATTACATTAGTAGACCTTGTAGAGTTAGAGAGGATAGATTTAACGTCATTCTCAGCATAGATTGGCTCTATTCTTTTTATCCTTCAGTGGATTAAAGAAATAGAGTAGTTCATTTTTAGTTTCCAAAAGAACCTGTTATTAAATGGTGGGGTGGTACTACAATGCTTACAGATCAGCTTATTTCATACCTTAGAGCGAGAAAGATGATATCCAAGGGGTATGTCTATCATCTTATGTGTGTCAAAGACTCTAGTTCTGAGACTCCTATTCTTGAGTCAGTTCTAGTAGCAAGGGAATTTTTAGATGTGTTTATAATTCCCCAAACTCTTATCCCAGAATGTCACACGGTGCTTAAGGCTACAAGTAGCCCAAGCTAACCCTTTTGAGCCTGCTACTACATATAAAACTTACTTTGAGATGAATAAAGAAAAACGATGGTACTGTCATATCAAAATCATAATGGAATATAAATAAATAATTGTTTGAACATTCAAAATACTGAAAGTCTAAATACACTGATAATCTAGTATAAAAAACCTCTACTAATCAAGAACTAGAGTGTCATTGGGACAAACCCCCAACTGACTCGACTAAGCTGAAAGCATTAACAACTGGAAATCTGAGCAATATGTCCTCAAACCATGAGGACTCACCAACTGCGGAGTGTAGACAATGGTATTCAGGAATCACTATCACTATTGGGACTGAGCACCTAAACCTATATTATGAGACGATATAGTACACAGACATATATATGGATCAGTACTTTGAGGATGTACTGAGTAATGGAGGGGTATTAATTTAAGTAAGTGATCCTGAGTGTGGATCTTACAACCTATCCTACTGGTGATGGACTTGGCTATCAAGAAGGGCAAAAAGAGGCAGGGTGGGAAGGGTCCTCCTAGAATTAGGTAGGGTGGCCTGACTCCGGTTAGTGCGTTAAAGATAAGGGAGAAGTTAGAGTGGATAGGGGTGTAGGAGTGTATAGGGGACATGAATTATATGTGTTATAAGGTTGCTGGGTGCATCAAGGAGTTTGCTAGAGAGGTCTTGGGCATTTCGAAGGGCTGGTATGGCTGGTATCGAGGGGATTGGTGGTGGAATGAAGATGTCAGTAAAAAGATGGAGATGAATAAGGTGGCTTATGCTAAGTTGGTGGAGAGCAAGAATAAAGAGGGCATACGAGTGAGCAGGGAAGAGTACAAGTTAGCAAAGAAGGAGGCTAAGTTAGCAGTTATGGCTACTAAGTCAGCAGCTTTTGAGAGTTTGTATAAGGGGTTAGAGGAGAAAGATGGGGAAAAGAGGTTGTTTAGGCTTGCGAAGGTTAGGGAGCGAAAGGGGCGGGATCTGGATCAGGTGAAGTATATTAAGGAAGAGGATGGCAGAGTATTAGTTGATGACGCCCTCATTAAGGAAAGAAGGCTGTCGTATTTTCATAGGCTCTTGAATGAGGAGGGGGATAGAGGAGTTAATTTAGGGGAGTTGGAGCACTCCAGAGAGTGTTGAGATTTTTGCTATTGTTGGTGTTTTAAGGTAGAAGAGGTCAGTGACGTCATTTGTAAGATGCGAAGAGGTAGGGCAACGGGGCTATATGAGATCCCGGTGTATTTTTGGTAGTTTTCTAGCGAGGCAGGGTTAAAGTGGCTGACCAACTTGTTTAACAAATATTTTTAAGTCTGCTAGGACTCCCGAGGATTGGAGATGGAGCACGATGATTCCTCTTTATAAGAACAAGGGGGACATTCAGAGTTGCAATAACTACCAGGATATTAAGTTGTTGAGTCCCATGATAAAGATTTAGGAGAGAGTGAGGTAATTCACCTAGTGCAGAGACTGATATAGCAGTATGGAGAGAGGAAGAGGGATCTGCACATGGTGTTTATTAACTTAGAAAAGGTGTATGACAAGGTCCTTAGGGAGGATTTGTGGAGATGCTTGGAGGCGAGAGGGATCCCATTGGTATACAGCAAAGTGATTAAGGACATGTATGAGGGGGAAAAGACTCGGGTAAGGACAGCGGGAGGGGATCCGAGCATTTTTTGGTCTTGACAGGATTGTATTAGGGATCAACTCTTAGTCCATTATTACTTGCTTTAGTGATGGATATGTTGATGCAGAGTATATAAGGCTAGGTGCCTTGGTGTATGCTTTTAATGGATGATGTATTTTTGATTGAGGAGTTGTGACAAGGTATTAATGATAAGCTGGAGGTTTGGAGACAAACCCTAGAGTCTAACACCTTTTTATTGAGTAGGACCAAGACGGAGTATTTGGAGGGCAAGTTTAGTGACTCAAGGAAAGATAAGGAGGTAGTAGTGAAGTTGGAGTCCCCGGCAGTTTGTAAAAGGGATAGTTTTATGTATCTTGGGTCTATGATCCAGGGAAATAGAGAGATAGATGAGGATGTCTCTCATCGTATTGGGGAATGTTGGATAAAATAGAGGCCCGCTTTAGAAATTCTATGCGATAAGAAGGTGCCCCCCAAGATGAAAGGCAAATTCTATAGAGTCGCAGTCCGGTCGGCTATGTTATATGAAGCGAAGTGTTAGCCGGTTAAGAACTCTTATATCCAAAAGTTAAAGGTGGCAGAAATGAGAATGTTACGTTGGATGTGCGGATTTTCAAGGGATGGTAGAGTTAGGAATAAGATTATTCGGGAGAAGGTGGGTGTGGTGTCGGTGGAGGATAGAATATGGGAAGTAAGGTTGAGATGGTTTGGTCAGGTGATAAGGAGGGGCACGGATGCCCCGGTTCGTAGGCGTGAGAGGTTGGCCTTGGATGGCTTCAAGCGGGGTAGAGGTAGACCGAAGAAAAACTGGAGGGAAGTAATTAAACGTGACATGAAGTAGTTACAGCTGGCTAAGGACATACCCTTAGATAGGAATATATGGAGGGAAAACATTAGGATAGAGGGCTAAGCCGTGTGGGCGAGTAGGCAGTAGTTAGGAGAGCTTTGGTTCTGGTAATGTTCAATATTTCTGGGGATGTCATGCATATGTTATTTTATTATGTCTCATGCCTTGGATGTTTTTTGTTTGTATAATGTCTTTTTCCTGTGCTGGGGGTCTATCGGAAAAAACCTCTCTACTTCGTTGGAGGTAGTGGTATGGACTGCGTACATTCTACCCTCTCGAGACCCCATGATGTGGGAATATACTAGGTTTGTTGTCGTTGTTGTTGATGCATTTAAGTAAACAATGTTATCATTCTTTATAAAACATGCACGCTGATATGAATGACACATAGCTTGAGTAAAACTGAAATCTGAATCTCATAAATTATGTATATTGAAACATATAGTACAAATCTAGTGATTCATTACACTTAGTTCTAAAATCTTTGTTCTCCATCTTATTCTCAAAACCTGTAAGCAAGAGGAATTTTAAAACAATAGCTTTCAAAACTTGTTATCTTATGAAGAATAAGGGTCTTTGGGACTTGGGAGACTTGGGAGTTTCTTCTAACCGATATAAACCATGTGAGCCACATGGAGGCCAATGTCTTGCCCACGTTGGGTAGAGCTGCTCTAACCTTGTCATCGGAATAGAACTTTAACTTTAGTGATCACTATCTTAACCCACTTGGGGTAAATAAGAAACCTACGGGGCACATAATTCTAAGGCATGAGACCTTGGAATTATACCCAACTCGGTGGTAAATACTACTCTCATACTTAAGCTAAGATCTTTTAGAAAATCCACTTTAAAATAATTTAGGGGTCTATAATAAAGTCCAAATATATTTCTCTTGACTTTAATTCATAAGTAATGTGGACTTCTATCTTAGCTTAGACCCAAAAGGGTCAAATTTTTATTTGAAATCTGAAAATAACCTAACCAAGGGGTGCTTATAGCTCAAACAATCTTGAACAATAATCTTTAAATGGGGTCTATTGACCCAATCACCAGTCTCATGTCAAAACATCTGTAAATTAATACTTGGTAATGCAATTACTCATAAATCATCTTAAAATTTTTAAATTTCATTAATAGATATAGAAATATAAACAAAGTCATGAAATTCAACTCTTAATCCATTGGAACTCTCAAAATGTTGCAAACAATCGTAAAGGGGTATAAACCCTAACTTCAATTTCATGGAAAATCTCATAAATTGCAGAAATTTTGTATTTAAAATAAGTCTTTGGGCTCAAGGGTGAAAGAGTTACCCTTGTTCAAACCCCATATACCTTGGATTATGAATTGTAGATGAACAAGCTTGGTTGAGACTCTTTTTCGTACTCTTGAGTGAGGATTCTTGAAGCTTTTGATTTAAGGATCTTGATTCTTAAATCAATTTGCAAGAACTAGGTGAAATCTTGGAGAAGGAGTTGGGTTTTGATCTTGTGGGAGAAATCCTAGTTTTTGATGCTATGAAAGAATCTTAAGTTCTATGCTTCGTTTTGATATATCTAAGTGTTAAAAAGAATGGAAAAAGACCAAAATGCCCATTTAAAACTGGCTTAAAAATGTTGAACGGGATCAGCAATGGCTCGTGCGAGGGTCCATCGCTGGCTCAATGGTCTGTTGGTCTAACCGTCGCACTTGTACCAGAATAGAGAATCACAGCCATAGTAGCGATGGCTTGGGAGATGGTCCGTTGCTAGCTCGATGATCTGTTAGCCCGGCCGTCACACTTGGCCAGTGAATGGGTTTACTGCCTTAGTTGTGACAGCTTGAGTGATGGTCTAGCACAAGCTCGACGGTCCATCAACCTGCTCGTCGCACCTGGGCGGTTCTGACAGCTCTCAGTAAAACGGCCATAACTTGTCACCTCGATACCAGATTTAGACGAAATTGGTATCATTAGGAAAACTCGATATGATTTAAACACTACTCACTTTGAAAGTCATTCCCTAATATTATAAAGATACAATTTTGGTATAAGGAAAGTTTGGGGTATTACAATATCTCCCCCTCGGGAACATTCGTCTTCAAATGTCACTAGCTAGGCTAAGAATACAGAGAATACTAAGAATGCACAGCTGAATGAATTTCTAAACTAACTCTACATCATTCTAAACTTTTGAGTACATCAGAGAATGCATGGACTCATGGAGAAGACAACTATATAGTTTAATACACAAGTTTAGAAAGGAACTAAATTAAGGACGAATAATACCTTTAGCTATATCTAAACCGACGGAGAAGAGGTGCAGGTACTTGGTTCGCATGATTGCTTCTACTTCCCAAGTAGCACTCTCAAATTACTGGTTCCGCCAAAGAACTTTGACCAAGAAAACCTCTTTGTTCCTTAGTCTACAGATCTAATGGTCTAGGATCTCAACTGGAATCTCTTCATAAGAAACACTGGTATGAATATCTGAGCTCTCTAAAGAATCTACAACAACGGAATCACCAATGCTATTCTTAAGCATGGAGAAGTGAAAGACGAGATAAACAACTGACAAATCTACGGGCAACTCAACTTCATAAGCTACTTTGGCAACACGTCTTAGAACTCTATAAGGGCCAACATAACGGAGACTAAGCTTCCCCTTTTCCCCAAACCTCTTCACCCCTTTCATGGGTGAAATCTTTAAGTATACCAAATCACCCACCTCAAAATCAAGATCTCTTTTTCTCACATATGCATATGACTTCTGACGTCTCTGGGCTGTCTTCAACCTTTCTCTAATAAACTTAACCTTTTCCATCGCCTCAAACACAACATCAGGCCCAATCAAAACAACGTCACCCACTTCAAACCACCCTATGGGTGATCTATATCTCCTCTCATACAAAGACTTAAACTAGGCCATCAAGATGCGAGAGTGATAACTATTGTTATACGTAAATTCAATCAATGGCAAATGCTCATCCCAAATAACTTTGAAATCAAGCGCACATTCCCTCAACATCTCTTCTAAAGTTTAGTTGGTCCTCTTATCCTGACCATCTATATGCGGATAAAAAGTGGAACTCAAATGAACTTGGGTACTAAAGCCCTTCTAAAATGCTCTCAAAACTAAGAAGTGAACTGAGTACCCCTATTCGAGATGATAGACAAGGGAACTCCATGCAACCTAAATAACTCTTGGATGTACAACCGAGCATAATCCTCAGCTGTATAAGATGTATGCACTGGCAAAAAATGTGATGACTTAGTCAACCAGTCTATAACAACCTAAATCAAATCATGATGACGACACGAAAAGGGCAGACCAATCACAAAATCCATATTCACCTCTTCCCACTTCCAAGTGGGGAGACCAAACTCTTGCAACATACCATCAGGCCTTTGGTGCTCTACCTTAACCAGCTGACAAGTTGAACGCTTCACCACGAACTCTGCTCTATCTTTCTTCATACCATTCCACCAATAGATTTCTAGCAAGTCATGGTACATCCTTGTAGCATCGGGATGAATACAATACAACTCACCATGCGCCTCAACCATAATTCTATGCTTCAACTCACCAACACATAGAACTCACAATCTATTTTGACATCTCAATACACTATCTCCCCCTAAGGAGAAAGCCTCTACCTTTTGGTCTTTAACTAACTTCTTTAGTCTGACCAAACTAGCAGCTAAGTCTTGCTTCTCCTTCACTTTTGAAACTAAGGAGGATTCAAAACTATTCTGAACCCAAACAATACCTTTAGCCAAGTCAAGAAACCTTACACCCAGTCTAGCCAAATAATAAAATTTATGAGCTAACTCTTTCTTATCCTTCTGTACATGAATCACACTGCCCATAGACAACCTACTTAGGGAATCTGCCACTACATTAGTCTTGCCTAGATGATATAAAACACTCATATCATAATCTTTTTGCAACTCTAACTGCCTTCTATGTCTATGATTTAACTCCCTTTGAGTAAATATGTACTGCAGTCTTTTGTGATCAGTAAACACATTAACATGAACACCATACAGATAGTTTCTATAGATTTTAAAGAAAAGACCACAGTAGTTAACTCTAAATCATGGGTTGGGTAATTCTTTTCATGCTGCTTCAACTTTCTAGAGTCATAGCCTATAACATTACCTCTCTGCATCAACATACAACCCAAACTAACTCTAGAGGCATCATAATACACCACAAATTCATTCATACCATTAAGCAAAGTCAACATGGGGGCTGAAGTGAGTCAAGTCTTCAACTCCTAAAAATCTTCTCACAAGAATCTGACCAATGGAACTTAACTTTCTTTTGGGTCAGTTTAGACATAGTAGATACAATAGATGAGAAACCTTCAACAAAATGATGGTAATGGCCACCTAGACCCAAGAAACTTCTAATATCTGATGGAGATATAGGTCTAGTCCAATTTCTTACAGCTTCTGTCTTTTAGGGACCAACTCTATTGCCTTCAGCTGAAACAATATGACTTAGAAAGGCTACTGACCTTAGCGAAAATTCACACTTGATGAATTTGGCAAATAACTAATGATCTCTAAAAGTTTGCAAGACAATTCTAAGATGATTTTCATGGTCATCCTCAATATGGGAGTACACAAAAATATCATCTATGAACACAATGAAAAATATATCAAGATACAATCTGAACACTTGATTTATGATGTCCATGAAAGCCACTGAAGCACTGGTTAGCCCGAAAGACATGGCTAAAAACTCAAAGTGACCATAACAGGTTCCAAAGGTTGGCTTTGGGATATGACACTCCCTTACTTTAAGCTGGTGATAGCCGAATCTAAGGTCTGTCTTTGAGAAATAACTTGCACCTTGTAACTGATTAAACTGGTCATCAGTTCAAGGAAGAGGATACTTGTTCTTAATTGTATTCTTATTTACCTGACAATAGTAAATACAAATATACAAAGAACCATATTTCTTTCACACGAACAGGACAGGTGCACCCCAAGGAAAATACTAGACCTTATGAAACCCTTCTCTAGAAGATCTTTGAGTTTCTCTTTCAAATCCTTAAGTTCTACGGGTGACATATGGTATGGAGGAATAGAAATTGGTCGTGTATTGGGAAGAAGGTCAACCCCGAATTCTATCTCTCTATTAGGAGGTAATCTTGGGAGATCTTCTAGAAAAATATCCGAAATCTCACTAACTATGCTGACCGACTGAAAAGCTGGAGCCTCAAACTTACTGTCCTTAACTTAGACTATATGATAGATACAACCTTTCAATATTAGCTTTTTGTCTTTGAGATAGGATATAAAATGACTCTTGGGAGACACTAAACTCCTGGACCACTCGAACACTGGCTCATCAGGAAATTGAAACTTAACCACACGGGTACAATAGTCTATAGATGTATAACAATAGGTAAGCCAATCCATACCCAGAATTATATCAAAATCAAACATCTTCAACTCTATTAAATTAGTAAAAATGACTCTATGAAGGATAGTGATAGGATACTTTTTATACACTTGCTTTGCAAACACTGACTCACCTACTGGAGTAGTAATCAGGAAAGGCTCAGGAATCTTGTCGGGAATCATTTTAAGTATCTAGGTCCATGATTCAGGGAAATGGTGAGATTGATTAGGATGTCTCCCACCATATTGGGGCAGTATGGATCAAGTGAAAGCTCAACTTTGTGGTGTTATGTGATAGGAAGGTGCCTCCCAAGCTTAAAGGAAAATTCTACAGGGTGGCAGTCCGTCCAACCATGTTGTATGGACTGGAATGCTGGCCAGTCAAGAACTCTCACATTCAAAAATTGAAGGTGGCAAAAATATAGATGTTGCATTAGATGTGTGGGATTAATAGAGGTGATATAGTTCAAAATAAAACTATTTGGGAGAGATTTGGAGTGGATTTAGTGGAGGATAAGATACGAGAAGTCTGATTGAGATGGTTTGGGCATGTAATGAGGAAAGGCACAGATGCTCCAGTTCGTAAGTGTGAGAAGCTTGCATTGGATGGTTTTAGGCGGGGTAGGGGTAGGCTAAAAAAATATTAGAGAGAGGTGATAAGGCGTGACATGGAGTAGTTATAGCTCACTAAGGACATGACCCTAGATAGGAAAATCTGAAGGAAGAAGATTAAGATAGAAGGCTAGTGCCAGTTTGTGTCATGGGATTGGACATTACTTGGTAGATGTATTATTCTTGCTAGGACACTTTGTTGTAGACCTTATTATAAATGTGGTTACTATTCTTTTTTTATTATTCCTTGTGGGTGGCATATTTATTTCTTGACATCCTGTTCCATGCTTTATTAAGTATTTGTTTATTACTCCCTATCTTGAGCCGGGGGCCTATTGGGAACAGTTTTTGTACTTCTCCTGAAGTAGTGGTACAGACTGCGTACATCTTATCCCCCAGACTCTACTAGGTGGGAATAAACTTGGTTTGTTGTTTTTGTTATTGTAACGGGGTCATATAAGAAAAACTTAACCCAGTGTCTATCAGCATATAAACATCAAAGCAAAAGACACGAAGCATACCAGTAACAACATCCGGTAAATCCTCCTACTCCTAGAAGGATGTAAAGGCATAGAGTCTATTATGGCACTGATGGCCAACAATACTAGATGAAGTGCCCCAAGGAGGGGTTGGATGGGCTAAAAAAGCTAGGTCACTAGTAGCCTGAGTTTGAGGTCAGATATCTGTACTCCCCTTCCAAGTATGCGAGCACTCTCTAAGTCTGTGACCCAATAGGCCACGACCAAAGCAACCCCTCTGTTTGGCCAAAAACTCACCAGGATGGGTTCTACCACACTTAGCACATGAAGAAAATCTAGTCTTATTACTTACACTGTTCTAGGACTTGGACATAGAAGACTTATTCCCTTGCTCTTACCTATTACTGGGTGCAGGAGCACTATCTGATGAAGGTGCTGGCATAGACGAATGACTCTAAAACTATGGACAATTCCCTCCATGGGATCTAGTCTGACCACTCTCCAATTGTTCTAATCTAGCCCTCTTATTTCCCCTTACTCTGTCTCTCTCCTTTATCTTATCAGCCTCAATCTACTGAGCATGTATCATCAGTCTCGACAGATCTATATACTTATTGAGTATAGTGGTCCTACACTCTTTCACCACCAAACCAGTCACACTGGTAACAAAATTTCTCATATTAGATCGGGTGTCAGCTACAAAGTTAGGAGCATACTTGGCTAATTGGTTAAACTTAAGGCAATACTCCTTTACAATCATAGAGCCTTTCCTTAGGTTCATAAATTCCTCTATCTTTATCTTTCTCATCTTAACTAGGAAGAATTTATCCAGGAATGCATCCTGAAGCACTTGCTTAGTCATAGGAGCAGCATTCTCCCCTCTATTTTTCCTTAACGCCACAACTAAGTCATATGCAATATCTTTCAGCCTATAAGAGGCCATATCTGCACTATTTTCTTCAAAAATATGCATGACTTGGGTGATCTTCTTTGCCTTCTCAAGATACAACTAGGTCCTCACTTGCCTTAGATCTATAGAACTCTCGCGAACTCTCGCGAATTTATCCTCATGAAATCTAGAATCTGGGCTATAACGGAATCACCCCCAGCTAGTACGGAACTGTAGCCTAGTTATTGGCCTGAACATTCGCAGTGACTGCTTGGACTAACGCCTAAAAGATAGCCTAAAACTCATTGTGAGACACATTCTCATTCAGGGTATCAGCCGGTTGAGGTGGCAGATCGATATTCCTACAGGCATTAGCTCTTCGGGGAGGCATTTTCTATCATAAGAGAGCATGAGTCAATAGCAGATAGAAACAGTAGTAGGCATGATAGACTCTGAAAGAAAGAGATGACTTTTTCCTAAAAATTCCCTTAGCCTTTTGCTCATAGATGTGGTGCGGTATACACCGATGATCAAGACTCCACTTAACACGACTTGTTAGACTCGCTAGGACTTCTTAAACCTTAGGCTTTGGTACCAAGTTTATAATGCCCCAAAATCTCATCCTAGAACATTATACGGTCCTTAAGGCTACAAGTAGCCTAATCTAACCCTTTTGAGCCTACTGCTACATATAAAACTTACTTTGAGATGAATAAAGCAAAACGATGGTACTATCATATCAAAATCATAATGGAATACCAAGAAATATTTGTCTGAACAGTCAAAATACTGAAAGTCTAAACACACTGATAATCTAGTCTGACAAAGCCTCTACTAATCATGAACTAGAGAGTCATTGGGACAAACCCCCAACTGACTCGACTAAGCTGAAAGCAATTACAATTGAAATTCTGAGCAATAGGTCCTCAAACCATGAGGACTCACCAACTGTGGAGTGTAGACAAAGGTATTTGGGAATCACTATCACTGCTGGGAATGAGCACCTAAACCTACATTATGAGACAATATAGCACACAGACATATATGTGGATCAGTACTTTAAGGATGCACTGAGTATATGGGGGTGTATGTATTTAAGTAAACAATGTTATCATTCTTTATAAAACATGCACGCTGACATGAATGACGCATATAGCTTGAGTAATTCTCAAATCTGAATCTCATAAATCATGTATATTGAAGCATATAGTACAAATATAGTGAGTCATTAAACTTAGTTCTAAAATCCCTGTTCTCCATCTTATTCTCAAAACTTGTAAGCCAGAGGAATCTTAAAATAATATCATTCAAAACATGTTATCTTATGCAGAATAAGGATCTTCTTTAAAATTTAGAGATTGTAGGACTTTGGGACTTGGGAGACTTGGAATTTTCTTCTAACCAACATAAACCATGTGAGCCACATGGAGTCGAACGTCTTACGCACGTTGGGCAGAGCTGCTCTACCCTTGCCATCAGAATAGAAATTTAACTTAAGTGATCACTATCTTAACCCACTTGGGGTAAATCAGAAACCTAAGGGGCACATAGTTCTGGGGTATGAGACCTTTGAATCATACCCAACTCGGTGCTAAATACTAATTCAAGGGTCTATAATAAAGACCAAATATACTTCTATTGACTTTAATTTGTAAGTTATGTGGACTTCTATCCTAGCTTAGACCCAAAATGGTTTAATCTTTATTTGAAATCTAAAAATAGCCTAACCAAGGGGTTCTTATAGCATAAACAATCTTGAACAACAATCTTTAAATGGGGTCTATTGACCCAATCATCTGTCTCATATCAAAACATCTTAAAATTAATACTTGGTAACACAATTACTCATAAATCATCTTAAAATCTTTAACTTTCATCAATAGACATTGAAATATAAAAAAAGTCATGAAATTCAACTCTTAATACACGGGAACTCTCAAAATCTTGCAAACAATAGTAAAGGGGTATAAACCCTAACTTCAATTTGATGGACAATCTAATAAATTGCAGAAATTTTGTATTTAAAATAAGCCTTTGGGCACATGGGTGAAAGAGTTACACGATGACTTGTTCAACCTACTTTAGGGTGCCAGTTATTCCTCCAAGATAGTATGTGACATTCCAAAAATATTTTTCTGAACCCAGTATGGTAACTTCAAGATTATAGTCACGTGCTATGGTCTCACAAATGCCCTATCAGCCTTTATGAACTTTATGAACTGAGTGTTCATGAAGTAATTGGACATATTATTCATTGTCTTCATTGATGACATTATTGTCTATTCCCGTAACGATAATGATTATGCAGACTACCTAAGAATAGTATTGCAGCCTCTTACAGCACATCATCTATTCGCTAAATTCAGTAAGTGTGAATTCCAGCTAAGATCAGTAACTTTCATTAGCCTTATTATTTTTGGTGATGGAATTAAATTTGATCCTCAAAAGACAAAAGCGATATGAAACTGGCCTAAACCCATCTGTCCATCAGATATTAGGAGTTTCTAAGGTTTGGCTTGATTTACTTGCTGGTTTGTTAAAGGATTTTCTCTATTACATCCCCCATGTCCAGATTTACTCAAATAAAAGTTAAGTTTCAATGGTTAAATTTTTTTAAGAAGAGTTTTCAGGAGTTGACGACTCGACTCACCATAGCCTTAGTTTTTATGTTACCAGATGGTTCAGATGGGTTTGTTGTATATTGTGATGCTTCTAGAGTTTGTTTACGGTGTTTTTTAATGTAGAAGGGTAAGGTTGTTGTCGATGCCCCTAGACAACTTAAGCCCCATGAAAAGAATTACCCTACCCATTATCTTGAACTAGGATCAGTTGTATTTTCCTTCAATATTTGGAGGCATTAGTTGTATGGCGTGAATGTTGATTGTTCACAAACCATAAAAGCTTGTTGTATGAGTTTTCGCAGAAGGATTTGAACCTCTACCAGAGAAGGTGGTTAGAATTGTTGAAACACTATGATATGAGTATTTTGTACAACCCATGAAAGGACTATGTAGTGAAAGATTCTTGAAGTATATTGTCTACAGTTAGTGGTGCTCATGTTGAGGATGATAAGAAAAATTCAGTTAAGGAGGTACATCAGCTTGCCAGATTAGTTATTTGTTTAGTTGATTCTGCTAAGGGTAGCATATGGGTTCAAAATATTTTAGAATATTATTAGGTTGCTGAACTGAATGAAAAGAAAGATAGGGATCCCAGTCTGGTGAAGATAAAAATGTCAGTCGAGACCAGAAAGAAGAGGTTTTCTCCCAATGGGGAGATAGTGTGTTACGTTGCTAGGGTAGATTGTGTTTATCGAGTGTTGATGAGTTGAGACAGAGAATTATTGTAGAAGTACATAGTGCTCATTACTGTATTCATCTAGGGTCCATGATTATTTACCGTGATCTGCGGAAATATTATTGGTGGCATGGGATAAAGAGTGATATTATAGATTTTATAGCTAAGTTCTCTATTTATCAACAGGTTAAGATTGAACATCAGAAGCAAAACGGGTCTATAAAGGAATTTAGTATTCCCACTTGGAAGTGGGAGGAAGTGAACATGACCAAATCAACCTATTTCTTATTGGTCCATACTTTTTACTCAGCTGAGGAGTATACCAAGCTCTATATTAGAGAGTTGGTTAGATTGTGCGGTGTTACAATATCTATCATCGCAGATAGAGGTACTTAGCTTACCTCTCAATTTTTGGAAAGTTTTTCAGAAGGGTCTTGGTACACAAGTTCACCTCAGTACTGCCTTCCATCCACACATATAAGGTCAGGTAGAGAGGACAGTTCAGACCCTTGAGGATATGTTGAGAGAGTGTGTCATTGACTTTAAGGGCGGTTGGGATGAGCACTTTCCCTTGACTTATTTCACATATAATAACAACTATCATTCCAGTATTTAGATGGCTCCATTCCATTATTTCACTTCCGATTGGTTGATTTAACATAGGAGAAATCACTTTTTTATGGCTTAATTTGGTGTTTGATGCTTTGGAGAAAGTTTAGTAATTCCTGGAGAGGCTTAGGGCAGCCCAAAGATGACAAAAATTCCAGCCGAGATCTTTGATCGCCAGATTCGTAAACTAACGAACAAAGAAGTTACCCTCGTCGTGGTTCTTTTGTGGAATTAGTTCGTTGAGGGAGCCACTTGGGAAGCAGAAGCAGATGTGCAGACCAAGTACACTCATCTTTCCCCAACAAACTCAAATTCAACTTAAGGTAACAATGTTCCCTAGAATTTTCTCTTTCACATGCTTAGTTTCAGATGCATATCATTCTCATGTCATTTATGCTTTTATAGAACCAGTTCATCCATGTGTCATATTTCAGACTCGGTCATGAAATAATGTTTTAATAATGTATAATCAACATGTAACCTCAATTTCTCAGCATTTCCATCTTAACCAATATCGTTCGAGGAAGAATACTCCCAAGTGGGAGATATTTTACTACCGCCAAAAGACAAACCAATATTATAGCCATGCTTTGAGAAAATTATAAATGAATTATTGTGCTTTGATAGTTTTATGAGTGAGTTTTATGTGTATTAAGGACTCAAATAACTCCTAGCTATAAGATGAATCAAAATATCCCTTAATGATTGAGTTCTACAGAAGAATGTGGCTATTGTCAACTTCAAACAAGCATATCTTTCAATCTACTAAGAATTTTCAAACTCAAGAACCATAAAATTTTAGATAATTGTGTGAGCTTTCAAACAATAACAATTTCGCCTAAATTTAATACCTGGGTGAGAAGTTTCAACACTTTTAGTGAGAGGACGTAGCTCATCATGATTACGTAGCATCGCGGTGATGCCGAAAATCACGTTCATCCTTTTCCAGTGAAGCACCGCGATGGTACCTCATTGGGCCAATATAAAAAATTGCACTCATCCTTTTCCAATATAGCACCGTGATGGTAAATCATCACACCATGGTACAAAATCGAGATTGTCACTTTTCAAATGGCGCAATGCGATAGCATTGTGTTGCATCGGAGTGTAAAATTGGGAATTCTAGTTCTGTGTTTGATCTTTCCAATGGCTCCAAATCTATCCAAAACACAAAATTAAAACCCTAAAAGGGCATTATTTTCCCCATTTTCCATATCTTCCCTCCAAGAAATTAATTCCCTCTCAGGAGAAGACCCTAGACCTTCTTGTTTCAAGCTTAAGTTTTAAGAAAACCATCAACAACCTTCATGAATTCCTCAGTCAAGGTATGTTAAATATTCATCCACAGGACCCTTCAACCCATGGAGTCCAAGAATCTTATTTCAAAATCAATGTTAGGATTTCTACAAGTTATTGTGACTTTTAACCCTCTATCCCCATGAATTTTGATTTTATACCATGTTTACATGAAACTATTGTTGTTATTAAAACCCACACATTTTAATGATGTTGTTAGATGATTCAATCATAATTAGTAATGTTGATATTGAAATCATGCTATTACTACAAGATTTAAACTATTCCCATGTTATGCTTAAACTACGAATATCAAGTGTTTTATAAAATGCCTATAAGAAGGACTTTTGAATTAATGATTTCACATTATGTCCTCAAAGTTTTAGTACTATTTTCTATTATTGCTATCAAGTTCCCAAAGTTATGAGTACCCAAAAACATAGATGTGTACTTAGTATCAGTATCTTTAGATTGGTTCCAGATATGTTATGAGAATTATTAGTTTAGTCAATTATCATTATCAGTTAAACTTAGAACAGTTCAGTGTCCCGAGTTAGTTTAGTTGGGTATAGGATTTAGCACCGAGTAAGTGCTTGGATGGAGGCTTCCTCGTCAGTTTGGAAGAGTCGTTAGTAGTTGTCCATGTACCTTAGAAATACATAGCCAGTATAGGATATGTGGAGTCTCCCGTTAGTTCAGGCTTGACTACCCCTCAGGGATCATTTATATGCCTAAATTATACCTCTCTTATGAGAGAGTAAGCAGTCACTGTCAAATATAGAACCCAACCAGGTTGGGTATAGAATCCCTCAGGGAATACTATATTACTAAGTATTGTAGTTGTTACTGGACTGTTGGTCAGAGGTTCCTGAATGGGGGGTTTAGGTTTAAATTTGAAATGATAGTTACAATATAACAATGAAGCAATATGTGTATTAATATTTGATCATAGAGAATGACAAGTTAGGGTTATGTCCACCTAGTAGCTTTTACTTCTCTATTAACTATGAGTAATAAGGAATTATACATGCATGCACTTATATAGAGATGTATTCTAATTCTAAATTCAAGTGTTTCTCAACCATCAAGGAATTATTCACCTTAGTTCTCTCGAATCCAAAGTGTACAACCAATCATACGAACTCTCCAAGTAGTTAATCTTGCTAAGGCATTAACGTGTAAAATAGAGGTTGGAAACCCTATTTTCTTGTCGCTACTCTCTTTTCCAAATAATTACTTTTCTATCGAAAAAGTTATTGCTATAATGGCATATTCCCTATGTTTGCAACCACGAGAATTCAATCATAACAAAGAGAGTAATGATATAAGTGAATTAACACATCATAAATTCAAAAACCCATAGCAATAGAGAGTATACAACAAGGTTTCCATAACCCTAACAAGTAAACTTAGCTACTCATGAATAAAATGGAAATCACAATAAAAATATTCATCATGCCAAAACTTAGAACAATCTTCGTGGAGAAGATGAATAGCAAAAATAAGAGAGAAAAATATTTCTCTCTCTTTCTCCTCAAGCTAAGCCGCTTTTTCTCCTTTTTGAAATAATACAGAACAATGAATAATCCCTAAAAATTCAGCCATAAGCCTTTTAATAACATCCTTCTCTAATAAATTGCTATTGTATCCTTAACTATTTAAAAATATTGAGTTTGCCTGAGAAAAAGTTCCCATATATCACATTCAGTCCAAAAGCTGCTTTCCTTTTATGTGAAGTTTCCTTTGCTATCCACAGGTCCCCAAGGTGTCGTAATCTTCCTCATTAGTACCTGAAAATATCCTAATCACATAGTTCATCTCACTTAACTAAAAATAGACAAAGTGCAAGAATTATGTATTTTATCCTCAAAACTTAGCTAAAACATGGGTAAGTTATGGTGATTAGACGTATAAATACACCCAACATCAATCACCCGCCAATTTAGGCTTTATACCCTTAGTCCTTTGAGAGAGCACATTAGTGGATCCACAAAGCTAGTATTAGTACCCGTGTCACGATGCTGACACCCTTTAAACTGGGGTCACAAGAAGGACCCCAATTTGCTCATTGGGGCATGTCGGTTAGATGGCATCCCCCATAATATCATTCCATTAATTAACTCAATAATTCAATATCGGATTAGGATTCATGACTTTACTAGAATAAGTTATTCTCTATTTTTGGGATCCAAGTCTTAAGAGAATCTGCTGGAAATTGTAGAGATGGTGCAGAAGGTAACAAAAATTATGGGGGTGACTTCTAGTTAGAGTGCTGAATTGGATACTTTCCAGCTGTAGGATATGGCCCATAGCTGGATTAAGTAGTGGAAAAAGGATAGAGATGCAGACGTAGGGCCAATAGAATGGGATAAGTTTACTAAAACTTTCATAGATAGATTCTTCCCATTAGATCTGAGAGAAGCCAAATGTTAGAGTTTATTAACTTGAGGTACGGAAATATGAGTGTTAAGGAGTATCCCTTAAAATTTAATTAGTTAGCTAGGTATGCTCCTCATGTGGTGCCTGATAACAGGTCTAGGATGAGCAAGTTCTTGCCCGACATGTCTGATAGTATGGTCAAGGAGTGTAGAACTATAATGCTAATTCAGGAGATGTACAAATCTAGGAATATGGTCCATCCTTAATAGATTGAGGAGCAAAAACTTAAGGAGAAGGAGAGAGAGAGCAAGAGGGCTAGAATAGGTAGCTTTAATTTCATTTAGCCAAATTTAGAGGGTGGAAACCGTCCTTAATTTTGTGAAAAATCTTCAACTACTACTTTATCTTCAGCTAATTCCCCTGTGCCAAAGTACAAAAATGAAAATCAAGATAGGGCGACAGGATTTAAGTCCCATGGTAGTGTAAATAGTAGTCACACAAAGCCTCTTTGCCAGAAATATGGTAGAAACCATTTGAGTGGGTGCAGAGTAGGAAATAATGTATGCTTTGGTTATGGTAAGATAGGACACCAGATCTGGGAGTGTCAGGTAGTTGCTTAAAAACGGAGGGATTTGTGCCAACAGGGCCAGTCCCATCAGTGATCGACTTTAGTTGGACGCTCGACTCAGTAGGGCGCTGCTTCCAGTGCTACTAGTGGTTAGTGTCAGAACTGACTTTAAGCACTTCAATCTCAACATGATCTGGAAAGTTCTCTTGATATGGTTACTTGTATGTTGGAAATCTTTAATTCACATGTTTATGCTTTACTAGATCCTAGAGCATCTCTTTCTTTTGTAACCCCTTATATAGCCATCAAATTTGGAGTCGGTCCCAAAATCTTAGTAGAGACTTTCTCAGTGTCTACCCTAATGGGTAGGTCTATCATAGACTAGTGGGTATACAGGAACGCCCGATTACAGTGTCTCTGTAAGTTACTTCAGTAGACCTTGTAAAGTTAGGGATGATGGATTTTCAAGTCATTCTAGGATGGATTGGCTCTATTTTTGCTATGCTTCATTGGATTGCAGAAAAAAAGTAGTTCATTTTAAGTTTCCAAATGAACAAGTCCTTGAATGAAGGGGTAGTACTATAATGCTTAGGGGTTATCTTGTTTCATACCTTAGAGCGAGAAAGATGATATCTAAGGGGTGTGTCTATAATTTTGTGTGATTTAAAGACTCTAATTCTGATACTTCCAATCTTGAGTCAGTTCCAGTGGCAAGGGAATTTCCAAATGTGTTCCCTGAGGATCGCTCTAGAGTTTCTCTCAAAAGGGAAATTGACTTCAGAATAAACCTTCTTCAAGATATCCAGTCTATCTCTATTCCACTATACTGAATGGCTTTAGCCAAACTTAAAAAGTTGAAATAACAGTTGAAATATCTCTAAGATAAGGGACTTATCAGGCCCAGTATTTCCCCGTAGGGCGCATCAATTATGTTCATGTACAAGAAAGGTAATTTTCTTAGAATGTGTATCGAATACCATCAGTTGAACAAAGTCACAATAAAGAATAAATACCCACTACCCAGATTTGAAGACTTGTTCGACCAAATTCAAGGTTCTAGTTCTTTGTCAAAGATAGACCTCAGATTCGGCTATCATTAACCAAGAGTCAGAGAATGTGACATTCTGAAAATAGAATTCATAACTCGGTATGGCCACTTCGAGTTTCTAGTCATGTTCTTTGGTTTCACAAATGCCCAGTAGCCTTTATGGAATTGATGAACCGAGTGTTAAAGAAGTACTTGGACATGTTCATCATTGTGTTCATTGATGACATTTTTGTCTACTCTCATAATGAAAATCATCATGCACACCACGTCAACATAGTATTGCAGACTCTTAGAGCCCATCAGTATTTCTCTAAATTGTGTAAGTGCAAATTTTTGCGAAGATCGGTAGCTTTCGTTGGCCATATTTATTTTGGTGATAGTATTAGAGTTGATCCTTAAAAGATTGAAGCGGTGAGAAACTGTCCCAGACCCATCTCTCCATTAAATATCAGAAGTTTCTTGGGTTTGGCTATCTATTACCAGCTATTTGTTGAAGGATGTCATATATTGCGTCCCCCATGTCTATATTAACTCAAAAGAAAGTTAAGTTTTAGCGGTCAGATTTTTGTGAGAAATGTTTTAAGGAGTTGAAGACTAGACTCACCACAACACCAGTTTTGACGTTACTAGAAGGTTCAGATGGGTTTATTATGAACTGTGATGATTCCAGAGTTGGTTGGGGGTGTGTTTTAATGCAGAAGAGTAAGGTTGGGTACTATGACTCTAGAAAACTTAGGCCACATGAAAAGAATCACCCCACCGATGATCTTCAACTAACAACTATTGTGTTTGCATTAAAGATTTTGAGGCATTATTTGTATGGGGTGCATGTTGATGTGTTCACAGACCACAAAATATGGTAGTATGTGTTTTCGCAGAAGGATTTGGACCTCCACCAGAGAAGATGGTTAGAATTGTTGAAAATTTATGATGTGAGTGTTTTGTACCACTTGGACAAAGCCAATGTAGTGGAAGATGCCCTATGTAGATTTTCTATTAAACTAACTTGTGATACTAAACTGTTCTAGGTTAAACTGATTACGATAACTGACTGACTGATAATGCTTATAACACATCTGAAACCATTCTAAAGATACTGTGACTAAGTAAACAACTAATTTTTTGGGTATTCATAACCCCCAGGACTCGATAGCAGTAATAGCAAAATAGTACTAAAACTTTGAGAACATAATGTGAAAGCATTTTTTCAAAATACATTCTTGTAGGCATTTCATCAAACACTTGATATTTGTAGTTTAAGTAAGAATGGGAATTGTTTAAAGCATGGAGTAATAGCATGATTTCAACATCAAAATAACTAATTATAATTTAAATCAGCGCACAGTAACATTCAATCATGTAGGGTTTAATGATAACAACAATTTTATGTAAACATGATATAAAATCAAAATTCATGGGGATTCATGGTTAAAAGTTACTATAACTTGTAGAAATCATAACTTTGAATATGAAATTATATTCTTGGACTCCTTCGGTGGAATGTACCCATGAACGAACATTTAACATACCTTGACAGAGGAATTTGTGAAGGTTCTTGATGGTTTTCTTAAAACTAGAGCTTAAATCTTGAAGGGCTAGGGTTTGCTCTTGATATAGGATTAATTTCTTGGAGGAAAATTATGAATAATAGGGCATATAATTCCCCTTTAGGGTTTTAATTTGGTATTTTGGACAGATTTTTGTCCATGGGAAAAGACCAAATGGTCCCTCGAAGATTAAACTGCGGAACTGAAAATTCTGATTTGACACTCCAGTGCAATGAAGTCCAATCGCATTGTACCATAGGAAAAAGGACAATCCTAATTTTGCACAATAGCGTGATGCAGGGCCATTGCAGTGCTTCATAGGAAAAGGAAATGAGCAATTTTTCACCTTGGCATGACGCAACACAATCACAGTGCTTCACTGGAAAAGGACGAATGTAATTTTGGGCATCACCTGGATGCGGCATAATTGCAATGAGCTACTTCCTTTCAATAAAAGTACCGTAACATGTCAACGGGTATCAAATTTAGACAAAATTGTTATAGTTGGAAAGAAGACTCAATTATCTACAATTTGGTGGGTCTTGATCAGAAAAGTTCTTAGCAGAATGAATGATCTGCTCGTTTAAAGTTTACTATAGCAACATCCTTCTTTAGAACTCAATCAATAAGGGATATTTTTTATTCTTCTAATATCTAGGAGTTATTTGAGGCCTTAATACATATCAAACTCGCTAGTAAAACTATCAAAGAACTATAATTCATTTATAATGGCTTGAAGCATGGCTCTAATATTTGTTTGGATTTTCGGGGTATTACCAAATACTACTCCTTGTTACTTATATGCTCATACTTTAGGAAATCCACATTAAAATAACATAAGGGTTTATGTAATGAAAACAAGTTATGCTTTTCTTTCATTAAATCGTAATTAAGATGAACAAATATGGATTACAATTTTAGCTTAGGATCAAAAGATCAATTCTTGTTTTAAATCATGATTTAAACTAATCAAGGAAAACTTAAGAACATAAACATCATGAAATCTTAACACTTAGACCTAGGGCTTAAAATTGATGCTTTAAACTTATGACAATTCACAACAAAACTTCATGCTTAATGTAAATCCTAAAATACTTCAACAATATCAAGTTAAGATAGTGCAATCTGATCCATAATATAAATCTTAAATGTTAAAACATAAACATAAGCACTTCTTTACATACTTAAAGCTTTGAATCTAATGATAATCACATACTTCAAGAATATATAAGCTTGGGTATGAACCCTACTTCAAAACAAGTTAAATATTAAAATCATACAATTTGGGCCTAAGGGTGAAAGAATACCCTTGTTCATGATAACACATACCTTAATAGGCTTGATTTTATGGTGAAAGCTTGACCTTGAATGCCTTGGAGGTGATCTTGAAAGCTTTTCTTGGAATTCTTGGAATACAGAACTTAATTTTTTTATATCTTGAAGAAAATGTAAGTTGAAGTGGAAGTTCTTTGGAGGAGGTTAGGGTTTGTACTTTGAGAGGAAGGCTTTCTTTGAGAGAAATTAAAAATAAAGGGAATAATAATACTCCTTAGTGACTTTAATTATGTGTTATGGACGAATTTGGGTGGGGGAAATGACCCATTTTGACCTTCAAAATGCGGAACCAAAATTTCTAAAATAAGGGTGGGCGATGGAGCATGCGACGCGGGCTAATCGCGCGCTGTCACTGGGTCTCTCATGAAAATGGCTATAACATTTTGCTCGGGTATCGAATTAAAATTTTTTTTATATCGTTGGAAAGATGAATCAATTATCTACGATTTGGTGGGTCTTGATATTCAAAATTCTACCTATATCAAATGCTATATACGTTCAAAATAGACCCTTGTAGAATAGAATACCAAACTTTCAAAAAATAAAAGTCTTTTCGCTAAACTCTTATCTATGTTATTCTTATAAACATTTTCACCTGGAAATTACTTCACACACTAGGATAAAGATCATGAAATTTATATTCAAAAGATATTCATGGGATTAGAGTTTACACTTGTACAAAAAATGCTTAAAACTCTAGCCCAAAAATGCGTGGTGTTACTTCTCCTTACACCTCTGAACATAAATTAACTCAAATACTTACGTCTCTAGGCCAGAAAGGCCAATTTAAAAGTCCTCAAAGATAAGCGGAAAAAAATATGACTATGTATCTAACACTTAGTGAAATTTTCAGGTTTTAATCAATTTATGGATGCACTAGGAGTTGAACTGAAGTAAGAATAATACGAGGTGCTACAATATCTCCCCCTTGGAAATATTCATCCTCGAATAAGACTTGTTAGACTAAGAGTACTATACTAAGGTAACTGAGATCATATACTGAACATGCATGACTTGGAACATGATTGCCTAACTGAGTCTGAAACATGATACATGAACTAAATATCATGACTGAACCGATTTCTTGAATACATGCAATGACACGATAATTATTATAAGGCTGAGATAGAAACGAGAGAGTCAACATATGAGTAACCATTTCTAAGGATAGATCTGGTTCCGTGAAGAAAATTTGAGAGGTTTAGGGTATGAAAACTTGGGGTATTACAACATCTTCCCTTGGGATAGTTCGTCCTCCAAATGATACAGATGTTACTTAAATACTAAGGAATGACTGAGATTATGCACGTGGAAATCACGAGATGAATTATGACTTAATCTAAAACTAATGCATGATGCATAAACTGAGCTAAATTCGTAATTTTCATGAATGCAAACATTTTACCTCATGGAATGGCTTTACACTTGCAACTTTGTGTAGTAAGACTAAATGGAAAGTTGGAAATCTATAAGAGCTTATTTGTTTGATTGCTAAACTGGATCGCAAGCTTTATGAACTGGACCATACGGACTGCCCATACCTAAATAGAGTATTTCTCCGACACTCTTCTAAGAAATTCTAAAAATATTATGGAGCAATGAATTTTGTGAATGATTTAAACAAGACATCTCACTAAGGAATCAAAATATTGATACGACTCTATAACATGAAACATAGATATCTAAATCATAAGCTAGGATAGAATTACTAGGCCTTAGTAATACTTCTCAAAGACTCCATCAACTGTAAAATTCCCCTTAAATACCATACTAATTTGATTCAACAAAAAAAATTATCATGGGCATTGATAAATCCATCTATTAAAGTTTAAACTGAACTAAATTCTCTCACCATGAGCAAGCCTAACTCAAAATCCCAAGATACAACACGCTACACCATAATACTTTTCTAAACCATATGTTTCAATCTTTGATGTCTCTTCAAGAGATCACACCCTAAGATAATATGTCTTACTACTACAAAGACTAACTCTAAACTCATACTATGAATTCACTAGCATATATTGCATTCCTCCACTTACATTATAATATGACATTCAAGACTATCAATATAACCATATATGAGCTTCAAGGAAAAAACCATAAAGGCATACTTCTCAAATTCACTAAACCTCTATCAACAATAACTTTAATGTACTTTGCTTAAGATGAGATACTGTAATAGCCCGTATTTTCTAACTAGAAATTGAACTATTATACCTACGTGTGTAAGCAATAATATAAAGTATTTTTCAAGTGAGAATAAGTGTCATGATCTTTAACTTCGTGTTTTAAGTTCTTTTGAGGTGAAAAATCTTCATAAAAATCACTTAGAGAAAATTTGAGCTAAGAATTAATTTGAACATATATTACTCTCCATACAAGTATAACTTTGCAGCTCTATACCCACCAAATTGTAGATAATTGAGTTGTCTTTTCAACGGTACAAATTTTGCCTTAATCCGATACCCGAGCGAAAAATTATAGCTATTTTCGTGAGGAAGGCAGTAAGGCCATGCAATTAACGTACGACACTTGCTTCAATCCAGACCTAGTTTACAGCTATTGATTTCGTGTTTTTAATGGCCTTTTAGGCCTTTATTCACTTATAAATCTGAGCCCACTCTTGATAATACTCAAGGGATGATATTTTCCTCGTATTTTATCAATAAAAACTCTAATCCTCTAAAAACCATAACCCTAGCTCCTACCATAAGATCATGAATTTAAGCCTTTCATTCAAGATTCTTAAGAAAGGATTCAAAATTAGGTTTCCAATCATCAAACTAATCAATTTAAGATACGCGGGGTTTTTCTAAACTACATGGGCATGGTGAAATTATTTTGGTTAAGTTTTTAAGGTTGAGAAATTATCAGGTTCTATGATTTTGATGCTTTTGTATACTTCCTTGTATCTTGAGCCAGGGGTCTATCAGAAATAACCTCTCTACCTCTTTATGCATTGTTGTATGGACTGCGTACACTCTATCCTCCCTAGACAGCACTTTGTGGGAATATACTGGGTTATTGTTGTTGTTGTTGTTGTTTTAAGGTTGAGAAATCATGTATTTATGAGGGATTTTGAATTTACATTAACGACTATCCATTATGAACCCTCTTTTATAATATTGTTTTAGTCTTGAGGTCTTTCCTTAAATTTGATTTTTTTTGTATATATGTATTTATGTGTTTGGAGTTTGAAATATGAATTGAGAGCTTGAATTAATGAATTTTCCCCTCTCTCATTATGTTACTTACTGATTTACAAGTTATGGGTTCCCAAATTGCATGATTTAAAGAATGAGTCAAAAGCCTTACTCTCTTATAGGAATTTTATAATAGTTGAGAATTGAAAAGGGGAATGGTATATTTCTTTAAATATTATAAGTGATAATCAAAGAAATTTCATGATTAGTTTGAGAAATTTTCCACCATTTTTTAGAATGGTGAAAAGATGAGAATCTTTTCACAGTTTGACATATGTTTTGAAGTATAATTTTTCTTGTACTGTTACAATGTTTTGGTGGTCTGAACATTATTTTGAATAAAAGAATTGTAAATGATATTTTATATCTTAGAAGATGTCAATTGCAAGTCTTGGTATGATGATACCAAAATAGATAATGCCATAACAGACTCAGAACATAATAGAAATTAGATTTCATTCAAATTTTAAGAATTTTAGTTCTTCGATATGTATGTTCATAAAAGATTAAAAATGGTCTTAAAAGATGTTAGGAGGCTATCCGAAAAAGGCACGAGTTCAGATAACTCATTGTCGAAAATCATGTTTTGCTGATATGAGTTATTGTGACCTAAAGAAGGATTGTACGCTGGCCTAGTTCCCTGTGTAGTATCAAGATCAGAAACTCCAATACTTGTAGAAAACTTAGGTTGGTAGGTTGGCCACCAAGTCAAGGACGGACTCCATATATACCTTTGATTCGTAGACTTATAGGGTGTACCACCTATCTCAGAAGTAAGACAAAGAGTGATTCGAGGTTTCAAGAAATGTTTCAAAGTCTTTTAAGAATTCCCATGCATTTTCATATATTGTATGTAAAATGTCTCATAAATTGCTCTTACTTATGTTACATAAAAGTATGTTATTTTTGGATTGCTCTGCGTACCAGTACATCTGTATTGACCCTGTATATTTAGGATGTTAGATACAGTCCTGGGGTCTTGCTAAGCAGGAGATTCGGTCTCATAAAAGTTTGCAGTTGTGTAAGACCCCACAAAATCTTAAGCTCAACTCAGTCCCTTAGAGCTTGATAAGGGGTTCCAGAATTACAAAATTTTAGCTAAGTATTCGTACTTAGTGTTATTTTAGCATTTGGAAGTTAACGACTCTATTTTACATCATTTATGGCCTTAAAGCATCGATCACTACATTGATTCATGATCAGGAATGTCATTTGGTATTCTCGAACAAGTTTTGGATTTTTCGGACTTAGTTTCAATCATCTTTGGAAGCTTTAACCAGTGAATCAATACGATCTCGACGCATCACATCACTTATCACATTGATGAATATTGTTTCCCAGCTCCCAGTGCAAATTCTAGTAAATCAACGCAGAGTCAACGCAATGCGTCGGCCATCGCATCGACCCGATCAATGCGGCATATCGATTTTTACATTGCTACACTAGTTTTTAGTTATTAAAAAGCTGTATCCAAGGGTTATTTAGGTCTTTTCCCACATCTGTCCGCCCCTAAAACATGAAATTAAATCCTTCTAAGAGCAAATTCATTCAATTTTCACAAGTTGCTCTTTAGAACGAACCCTAGGAGATTTAAATTCAAATTTAAGACTCAAGAACTTACCATCAATATTTTCAAAATTCAATCTTAAGGTATGTCAAGTGTTCATCCAAGGGTTTCCTTCCACCCTTGGAGCTGAAGAAACTTTTTTTTACTACAAGTTAAGAAGTATTATGAATTTCATTGTTGGATTTGAAAGTGTTCATGATTACCATGTTAATGGTGTTCCTAATGCATGATTAGTTGCAAGATTCATGTGAAATTATTTATCTTCTGTGTTGTATCATATGAATTCATGCTAAAACCTTTAAATTGTGAATTTTGTATCAAAATTATAATGCCAGCATTTTGTTTAGTATTATGTGCATTTACTATGCCCTCCAAATGTTTGATGGATTGTTCATGAGAGTTGAATAGTGAAATTTCTTCATATTAGCATGTATACAAGTTCATGCCATGCAAGTGTTTGTCAAAATGCCTCAATGAATGAGTGGTGATCAAGTAATTAGTTGTGATATGTCATAATTGTGTTGTGTCCTATAATCAATGCTATCGTGCCTTGGGGGTATTTAATACTTGAAAATATAGCTGTTTAACTAGAGCTATAGTAGTTACAGAATAGACTTGATAGTATCATGATCAGTAGTTCAGTAATCAGTTCAGAACTCAGTTAGTAATCAGTTCAGAAGACAATAAACTTAGTTCATTTTAGTTAGTTAACAGAATTAGTAATAGGTCAGTCCAACCTAGAACAGTTTAGAAATCAGTCCTGTGTCTATTCAGTTGGGAGTAGGATTCAGCACCGAGTGAACTCTAGGATTGGGACTCACCTTCCAGTAGAGGGTGTGATCCTTAAAAGTAGTCTTTGTGTTTCAGAACTACGTATCTAGCACAGGTTAAGACATCAACCTGTCAGATTCAGGGTTGATGAGGTGCTTTACTTTCTAGATTGAGGATACCAACATTCTCATTCAGAGCACATACTTGATTGAGGGTGACTTTTTAGCTTGTCTTTACCCATGGCATGGTACTGACAACCTACTAACTGGGGTTATAGGTTGAACCCTAAATCAGTTTAGAGAATAGGCATATCAGTTAGATAATTACCTCTCACAGTCTTAGTTTAAGTTCCAGTCTCAGTGTAGAACTCAGTTCAGTTATATAAAAAATTAGAACTTTCAGACACAGTCACTCAACTTAGTATGGAACTCAGCACAGTTCTACAGAATCAGGATTGTCAGAAATAGTCCCTCAACTAATAGTATTTTAGTTATAAGTAAACTCAAATATTTTTTAATTAGTACTTAAAACTTAGTATTCAATGTTATATGATCTTACTTATAGTTTATGTATTCATGCATATACTCTCATTTTGTTATATTTATGTTATTAGTTAGTTATTTTTCATGCATATGAACCCATGTATATCATCCTACCTCATGTAGCATACCGGTATATTCAAAGTATTGATGCATACCTTTCTTTGGGGCTATGATATCTTATATCATAAGTTCAGATGCACGGGCTCATGATCGCTCTTAGCAACCGAGATTATCAGAAGTAGGTTCAATGGTGAGTCCTTATAATTTGAGGATAATATTATCATTTTAGTTGTCAGTCTTCAGTTTGTCCCACTTGTCGGAGTTACTTGGGGACTTGTCCCATCAAATCCATGTTCAGACAGTAGAGGCTTTTCAGACTAGAGTATTTTTAGACAGATGTTCAATTTTAGTATAAATGATCATTATTTATTTCAGATTTCAACCTTAGGGGAGATTTTTGAATTTATTTAAGTTATATTGTTATTACAGTACTTCTATTATTTAGTGCTCACAACAGGTACCATCCATGGTTAGCTAATGGTGTTTTGAGGTTGCTGGCACCATGTAGCATCTGGGGTACAGACTCAGGGCATTACAAACTTGGTGATCCTCCATTATTTTAGAAGGCCTTATTATGGGATATTGTGATTAACTTTTCAGTTCATGGTCCAACCGGGGACCTTATCCCATTTTTCAAACAAAAGTAATTTTTATGTTGTTAGAGATTTTGAAGAATATTGTCATTTATTTTTGAATGTTTATGGACTTATATTTGATTTTTTTAGTTGTGTAAGAGAATGACCATGTTTCTTTCTTATCATGTTCTTCCGTATTTTCCTTATAGTAAAAGAATTACGTGTATGATTGTATGTTAGATAAGGGCTCTCGGGCCTTCATGGTTCGCAATTTTCATCATGGCTAGGACCTCAGTTTAGGTTGTAAAGAACTTTGTATCAAAGCAAGGTTCATGGTCCTAGGGTGTCTGCAAAATCGGTTCTAGTATAGTCTTGGCTATGGTGTGCTATGCACCACACTTATAATCAGGTGGCTATCGGGCATTTAGGAGTTGTTTCTTATTCTTGTATACTCTAGTTTGTGCTATAGCATCATCCATAAGAAATTTATCTAAATTCCTTCCTTATTCAAAGATAATGGGCCATGCCTCATTCTTAAGGCGATATAAGTCTAAGATTCTAGCTCCTTTAATGGTTCTATCAGATTTTGTTATACATGAAGTTATGAGATATCTAAAAACCCAGTGAACTCAGTTTAGCTCCACTAAAGAATAACATCAGTAATAGTTCAGTTCAGTATAGTCAATCTAGTATCTATTTAGTTGGGAGTAGGATTCAGCACCTAGTGAACCCAAATATGAGGACTCACCTGTTATTCAGTGGAGGGTGTGATCCCTAGAAGCAATCCTTATGTTCGAAAACTGCGTAGCTAGTGTAGTTTGAGATATACCCCTATGCGTTGTACATCTCCTTTGGGGTTATTCCTATAAGAGGGTTGATGGAAGAGCTTCCCATCAGAGAGGGTTACCTCACAGCTTGTCTTTACACATGGTATGATATAGACACACTTCCAGCTGGGCTTACAGGTTGGACCCGACCAATTAGTTCTGGGGTATGTCGGTCAGATGATTACCTCCCACCATCTAAGTTTCAGATCTAGTGTCAGAAATAGAACTCAGTTTAGTTCTACAAAATCCATGGCTGTCAGGTACAGTTAACTTAGTATAGTATGAAACTCAGCTAGTTCCATCCGTATTAGGATTGTCAGATATAGTCTCTTATATTATCTATACTCATTCTCAGTAATCATGTTATGACAAACCCAGTTAATAGTATATTAATTATATGAAACCCATGTTATTAATATTCAGTTTCAAGACTGTCATATATAGGCAATACGACTAGTTCTTCATATTCAAGACTTTTAGAAATAGTCATTCCTTTATCAGTGATATGTCATCAGTTCCTTAGTACTCAATAGACTCAGTCATTCAGTTTCCCAGTATTAGTACTCAGATATCAATAAATCCATATTATTAGAATCCATGATTCAGCTTTATCACAAAGTCAGTTACAGTTACATTTGAACGCATGTATTCTTACGTTTATGTTAGTCAGTCAATTTGTATTGTTCATGCATATGAAACCCTTACATTCAGCGCACCTCACTTTTATACTAGTACATTCAATGTACTGATGCATTTACGCTATGGTATTTTATAACATAGGTTTAGAAGCATGATCTCCCAAGCATCTTTAGTAGATTAGACATTCAGTAGCTAGACTAGTAGTGAGTCCTCATCATTCGAGGATAGCATGATTATTTTATTACTTTATTATTTCAGTAGTTCAGAATTAGTTTGGGACATGTCCCATCAACTCTATTGATTTTAGATAGTTTAAAGGCTTTAAGACTACAACATGTTTTCTGACAGTTTATATTAGTTTTTGGTATTGTTATATCCCATCACTGATGTTGTTTTATATTTAGCATTATTTCAGTTTTGAACCTTATGGCCTTACAACTTATATTTGCATATTTATAGTATATTATTCAGTGCTCAGTTATAGATATTAATCATGGGTTAGATTTGGTCCGTCGAGGTCATGAGCACTATGTAGCATTCCGGTTACAAGATTTGGGGCATTACAAACTTGGTATTAGAGACTAAGGTTCAATAGTGTCCCAGGAAGTATGAAAATCCGCATCTAGTAGAGTCTTGTGCATGGGTTTGTTGTGCACCACACTTATGTGCAGGAGGCTATGAGATGTTTTAGGAATAGTTTCCCTTCTTTCATATCTTTAATCGTGCCATAGAAAAGTTCTCTAAGAAACTCATGTAGATTCTCCTCATACTTCACTCATGTCAATTTCACCTTACTTTCTAGGTAATAGAAACAGAGAAGCTCAAAGTATTAGAGATAATGCTTTCTTAGGCAGTCCCTGCAGACAGTTATGGGATTTCCCACAGGCTTAAAAGTATAACATCAGTTTAGTTATGTTCCAAAGTTGTACAGATCTGATTAATGATTATGAGAACTCATTCATGAAGCCAAAATTATATGTGCCATCAGATCTCTTCTCAGAATTCTATGATAGCATATGACATAGAGTTAGAAGTATAAAGTCAGAAGTTTGGCAGTAGTAGAGTTGGAATAGCATTATCCAAGTTAAACAAATTATGTGTTCATGGAGATAGTCGTACCGAGGTAGACCAGTAGGCTTGAACAGTGCAGGCAAGAATTTATAAGTATTGATATAAAATTAAGTATGAAGGTGTGGATGTGAATTAAGAGATGTAATATTACTAGTATATAAAGAAATATAGGCAGATAATGTGTTTAGTACGAAAATACATGTGTCGTACAGAGTATAAGTATGTGATGATGATTGCAGTTTAGTATATAGTTTACTAAAGTATTCACAGACTTTTGATGATGTCTTAAAGCCAAAGAGGAGATGATAGATAAAGTAACCAATTTAGTCTCCCAGATTCCAGTAGTAGTGACAGTACGTATAGCAAAGCAGTAATGGAAGATGATTCCCTACCCATACTTATCTAAGTGTAAAGTTTGGTGCTTCAGTCAGCATGATGCCTGTGCATGCCTCACATCTCAGTTCCATCAACACAGCTTATATTCATATGCTTTATATAGAATAATGTACGATTCTAGTTCCCAGCATAAAGAGTTCAGTTCGATTATTCCCCTCAGTAATGCAAATCATGTCCCATGAATGTAGAAAACTCAAAACTCCGGTTGTACATCTCAGGACTTATGTACTAATGTCACTCTTTACTATATACTCAGCTTCCATGGCTCATGCTACGCCTCTACGAATCAGTTAAATTCATAAAATGTTATGGATATCCTTTGTTTAGACCTCTTGGTGTATCCATGATGCTTATATTGTATTCCTCAGGCTTCAGTCAAGTGTCCAGTTTAGTTAGTGTCCATTCATGCTTTATGTCCTACTAATTTAACCCTTTAGTGAGCTCTGTTTGTGAAAATAGTGTAGTGATAGGCAGTTTCTTAGAAGAAAGAGAGTGGATGTTTTATGTTAAGACAAGATTGTTGCATGGTTATTTTACACGAGGGTATAGTGATGAAGATAGGCTTGAATTTTATGTTAGTCTTATAGTAAAGGGCTAGCAAGAGGTTGTAATTAGAAGTTGGGAAAGTACAAAGTGCGAGTAAGAGTATACATTCCGATTCTTGACTTATGTCGGCCTTCATGCAGGGCTATCCAAAAAATTAGATACCATGTCAATTACAGTTTCAGTTATCTAAAATTAGTATTTAGTTCCTATATAAGTCTTAGTTACATTCTTAGTAACACTCTCAGCCATAGTCTTAATATAGTAATCAGATCAATAACTCAGTTCAGTTTCAAGTTTGCTTGACCATAGTGTACAAGTCTATAGACTATTTTAGAATCGTGCTATATGCCTTGGTCTTACATTCTTAGATAATACCGTCTTCATGAATTCATGCTCAGTTACCTATGTTACCCAGGCAGCCATTACCTTCTATGTATAATACTTTACAGTCTCAGTCCAGCTATTCAGACAAAGTACAGTTCAGTCTTACACATCCAATATTCAGCTATCAGCGACCCAGTTAATCAGATAAGTTAGCATATTTATACACCTATGTGAATAGTTTTAGTAATATTAGTTACAGTGCAAGAGGCGCAGTCATTTCATCTTAAAGGGTGTTCATAGGCCTCAACTTATCTTACCGAACTTTAGCCATATGATGATTTTCTTATTCAGATGTTTTGTTTAGACAAGGCCAAGATTTCCTTGCACCCTAAGGCCACTAGAATTATATAGAAAGAGTTCTAGACAAAGGTTCCAGTCGACTGTAAGTTTTCATCACAAGTTAGTCCGTAAAACCAGAAAGTTAGTTTATCAGTCCGACGGACAAGTTTGCATGGTTTGGGTTTTTTTCCCTTCTATCTAGATGTACTATCTTAAGCCTCATAAAGTTAATCATTTTAAGATGAACCAACTAGATAGGTTCAATCTCAGCCCAGTTCATGTATCGTGCCTTAGTTTTAGATCCCAGATATTTAGTTAAGACTTAGCTCGTAGATGCCTTGTGCATCTCTTCAGTTTCCTCAGCGACTCGGTCTAGTCAGTATTCTTCGAGGGACATAGCATTCCAAGAGCAATATACACTATGAATCCCCAAAATTTCATGAAAATAACATCTCATTCTTTCTTCTCGTAATGAATCCAATTTAGGAGTAGGGGGTACTCATAAGTTGACCCCCTAGTTTCTATCTCAGCCATGAGCCATGTATTTAGGGGCTCAGTTCAGATCACGCTATTTAGCTCATGTATCATGTTCTAGACCCAATTATGTTCTCCTATTTTCGCTGATGCATATTTAGCAATTAAGCTCAGACTCTACCCAAGGTAATACCTTTTCTCAATCTTATCCAGTTTTAAGTTCGGGTTTCAGTTACAAATATGGTATTTAGTTCCATGCTCATTTTTCATTTCAAAATTGGTATATTTACCCTTAAATGTTTAGTCACATGTTCATGAGTCAGTTCATTCATATATTCATGCATCAGATATACGTGATCAGCTTATCAGTATTCTCATTCATACTTTCATGTATCAGCTCAATCATGAAATCATGCATTAGATATGCATGCTCAGTATGAATCTTACTAAAGTCATTCAGGTAGTCATGTTTCTTTCTTTTATGGTCAGTATGAACTTCAACTTATCTTTCCTCCCATTTTAATCAGTCTCATTTAAGGATGAATGTTCCCAAGGGGAAGATATTGTAATACCCCTTATTTAAACCTAGCTGAAAAATCACCCTAGAAATGTTAAAAACTTATTTTAAAGATTAATACACTTTAATATATGTGGGAAATTGAAGAAGATTTCCACCGATATAAATGCTCCCAAATCCGACACCAGGGCGAAGAGTTAGAGCCTTTTTAGTGAGGTAATGTATCACCTGAGCCATCAGCGCATTGCGGAGCCAGCTTAAATAACAATTGTCAATTTCTAGTGGTGCTCCATGATAGTAGCAATTCACACTAAACTTACAGGTTGCAAACAAAGTGGCAACACGATAACTCCGCATTGCTCCACCATACAATTTCCCATTTGTCACTTTCTAAAGACACGACGCAATAACGTCGTGCCGTGCCTGGGGTCCAAATCGAGAAATTTTCACAGAATGATAATCCGCATTCAAGGGTTAAAAGGGTCAATTTCTCACCCCTATATATACCCAATAACACATGATTCAGCCATATTTCACACAAAATATATTGTTTCTCCCAAATTTATCTCAAGAACAAATTAGGGTTTTCAATTGGGGATTCAAATCCAAGACTCAAATTCAAGAATCTCTCCATCAATCTTCATAGAATCATGAACTAGGGTATGCACAATGTTAATTTATGGACTCCTTTCATCTATGAAGCTCAAGAGCCCTATTTCAAACAATATGTCATGATCTCTTTGTTTTGAATTGATTATGTTCATATTGTTATTGTTGTATGATTGCCAAGGTTGCATCTTTATCATGTTTTAATGAAAATATGATAGTATAGGGTTTAAATTCATGCAATTGAGTTCACATATGGAACCATGTTGTATTAAATTGATGATCATACTTATGCCCTAAGTGTGCATGCAAGGTGTTCGGTAATATGCCCTAATGAACGATTGATGATCAAGTACTTAGTTTCCATGTGTCAAGATCATCTCATGCCTCTTAAGTTATGCTATACCTACTTGATTAAGATAATTCCCATGCAAAACATATGCATTGTGATTGCTTGATGAGATGTTCGTAAGATTAGAATATGCCATATTTATATGCATTACTATCCATGTACAACATTATGATGATCATGCGCTTCATGAAATCCCCAACTATGAAATTATGAATTGGTGATATTGGTGATGTGATCAAAAGTGTAAAGCCTTGTCAGTTTTATTTTATCGAGTTCTAGGGGTACTTGTATCCGATAATTTAGCTATGTTCCTAGTGCCATGTCATGTTTTCATGGTAATATTAGTCAATCCTTGATTAGTAGAATTTAGTCAGTCTCATGACTCAGGAAAACTCAGTAAATTTAGTATCGGTGTAGTCTCTTCAAGAAATCATTGATATCAATATTCCTGAAAATCTTAGTGATATCAGTACCCTCAGTTGTTCCTCAGATCTCAGTAGCATTCCTCAGTCAACGAAACTCAGCGAACTCAGTTTAGCTCTGCTAAACAATACCATCTATAATAGTTCATTTAGTATAATCAATCCAGTTTTTATTCAGTTTGGAGTAGAATTCAGCGTCGAGTGAACCCAAGGATGGGGACTGACCTCTTATTCAGTGGAGGGTGTGTCCCTCGAACCAATACTTGTATTCTAGAACTGTGTAGCCAGCGTAGGTTGAGATATACCCCAATGCGTAAGGCTACTAATACATCTCGTTTGGGGTTAATCCTATAAGAGGGTTGATGGAAAAGCTTTCTATCAAAGAGGTTTACCTCACAATTTATCTTTACTCATGGAATAGTATTGACACCCTTCCAGCTGGGGTTACAAGTTTGACCCCACCAATCAGTTTAAGGTTATGTCTCTTAGATGATTACCTCCCACAGTCTCAGTTTCAAATACAGTCTCAGAAATAAAACTCAGTTCAGTTCTACAGATATCCAAGACTATCAGATAGAGTCAACTCAGTACAGTATGAAACTTAGCTACTTCCATCAGTATCTAGACTATCAGATATAGTCACTCATGTTATCAGTACTCATACTCTGTAATCATGTTATCACGAACCCAGTTAATAGTATATTAATAATACGAAACTCATGTTATTAGTATTCAGTTTCAATGATTATCACATACCCAATTAATAGTACATTAATAATACGAAACTCATGTTATTAGCATTCAATTTCAGGACTATCATATATAGTCAATCAGACCAGTTCCTCATAATCAGAACTGTTAGAAACAATCATTCCTTTATCTGTTCCTCAGTACTCAATAGACTCAGTCATTCAGTAGCCCAGTATTAGTACTCAAATATCAGTAAATCTATGTTATCAGAATTGATGATTAAGTGTTTCACACTCTCAGTTACAGTTATGTATGCATGTATGTATTTTTATGTTCGTGTTAGTCATTCAATTTGTATTGTTCATACATATGAACCCCTTGCATTTTTCCTACCTCATTTGCATACCAGTACATTTAATGTACTGACACATTTGCGCTATGGTATTTTATAGCATAGGTTTAGAAGCACGAATTCTCAAGCATCCTTAGTAGATCAGATGTTCAGTAACAAGAGTAGCAGTGAGTCTTTATCATTCAAGGATAGCATGGGTATTTTATTACTTTATTATTTTAGTATTTCGAAGTTAGTTGGGGACATATCCCGTCAACTTCATAGATTTCAAAAAGTTTAGAGGCTTTTAAACTACAATATATTTTCAGACAGTTTATTTCAATTTTGGGTATTGTTATACCACATTACTGATGTTGTTTTATATTCAGTATTAGTTCAGTTTTGAACCTTATGGCCTTACAGCTTATATTATGCATATTTACCGTATATTATTCAGTGCTCAATTATAGATATCAGTCATGGGTTATTTTGGGTTCCTTTGGGGTCATGAGCACTGTGTAGCGTTTTGGGTACCAGATTCGGGGCGTTACATAGTCCTATTTGGTTCATAGATAGAAAAAATAAAAATGCCTTAAAATGAATATTTTCATCCCCGCTAACAATGTTATTGACAAAATGTGTTAGATAGTTGATTCAAGGCTCAGAACACCATAATCATAGAATCAACCCCGTGAACAAATACCAAAGATAATTATCGTAACCAATGAGATTATGTAGCTAAGTAACATTATTTGAAAGGTTTCTCCCAATTATTGCTTAAGAACTTTTATATTACCGCATTGTGTAAGTTTAATTTTGGTTTTAACTTTTCAAATGGTTTTGTTACTTTAGAACTTATTTAATCTTTGTAGTGACACTAGAATGAGATGGGTGTTTAATAGAAGTCCCTGTGGGATTGATACTTTGATTTTAAAGACCATTTTTCTACTTAGTGGACCACGTAAACTTGCTTGTGTACTTGGGAGCAGCAAGGCACACACTCATCCCAACATATTGATCGGGTAGAAAAAATATATTTTTTGTAATGCAGGTTTGAAAAGTAAGCACCCAAAACATAAAATCTCACATATCTTATGAATTAAAAGTTCCTTAACCTTGCAATGAGTAGTACACAAACTAAAAAACTTTCAGTGGTGTCAATCTAATAAAAAATATTACTTAACAATGTCAATTGTGCTAGTTGATGTTAAGTCTGAATACTCCTAACCGTCTAGTTTAAAGCTAAAACATAATATCGCATACCTTAGGCTATGAACTAATGGAGGAAAAACTATAATCTTAACATCACTATCGAAACCTAATTTGTGATTACCAATACTTTAATACTTGTTTCAAAATAATAATAATTTTTCACTGTATAGACAATAAAAAATGTAACACCAAGAATTATCAGGAACTACCAATGAATTAGTGGCTTCAAGAAGTAAAATACAGATGTCAAAACATTGCAATCCAATAAGATGCTCAACAAGTTATAGCCTAATTATTATGTGTTCCAATTCATCATCATACCATCATTGTTATCTATTCATACTAGTATAAGTGGAATAGTAGAAGGAATATAAATATTTTTCTTCCTTTGGAAGTAGCAGAAGAAAACTATAACACAATCAAGTAAAGTTTTATGGCTATGACCTATGGAAGAATTTTAAAACATAATGAGAGTAATGTTTACTCTGTTGATTTAGTACGCTGCCAAACCTTCTCAAATCTTTGTCTATGAATGTTTCTTTCTCATAAAAAATAATAGAACTAATTGTTCTAATAGTTGAATTCCTTACATTGTGTAGTAGCGCATATCAGAGTAGGAGAATGGCCTTGCCTACTCCTTCTAATTAAACTAATTAATTTATTATTATAATTACTATTGACTAAATTATAAATTTATCCTTCATTAAAATAATCAAGTTATTGCATTCTCCCCTACGTATAAATAACATTGTGCTTGAATATATCAAGAATCATACATGATGTTCTGAATAAGTTAGGATATATAAATCGAATGAACATGTGAAACACAACATAAACTAGGGATAACCTAGATAGCTCATGCAATTATATGGAACCAAATCAACAAATTCTCAAAAAATAAGAACATTATAAATAATAATATTTGTCGTATGTATGTCATGAATGGTAACAATATGTCACAACCCGAGGCTATCCTTAGTCGAGACAACAGTGCTTATGGATACAAGTGAACAAAAGCTAACCAATGAGCTGGTACCTGCTGTGAGCACTAAGTTAAATAATAATACAATACATATGCGAAAGATAAGTTGATTAGATACTATATAATTGAATACTGAAGTACGTAGCAATGACATATCTAAAATATTTGATAACAATACTGGAAACTAAACTGTCTGACTAAAACAACTGATAATAATGAAAACTAAATGAATGTCTAACTGTCTAACTGACTATCTATTTGAAAGCCTCTAAATATTATGAGGAGTTGATAGGACAAATCCCCAACTAATTCCGACTGACTAAACAAAAGAAAATATAGAAATAGCTGAGAGAAGCATATCATTTCTTCGATGGATAAGGAATTATCACCACTACTACTGGTTAAGTCTAAGTTATCTAAGATAGATCGAGAAACTGAGCATCCGAACCTATGTTATAAGACAATATAGTACAAAAAAAAGTATATGATAAGTACTTTTAGTTTCGTGGTACGTGAGATAAGGACTGTCTAAAGTGCATGAGATAACTGAGAATGAATGCATGAACATGTAATTTTTTAGAATGCAAGATGAAACATAAACATGTTTCTAAGATAATCTGCAGTCTGAAAGACTGAATTCTATATAACTTAATGACTGAATCTATATGCTTTGGTTAAAAAATTCTGAGTTGAGACATACTAAATGAGACTGTTGGAGGTATCATGTAACTGGCATGCCCCAATCTGAGGTAATCGGGGTCCAACCAATAACCCGAATTAGAAGGATAGCAGTACCATGCCACAGGTATCGAAACATGACTATGTGGATCCACTAAACTGGTGTCTCAAAGGATTAGGGAGTCATCCTCTACTGGAAGATGCTCTCATGAGATATGTGTCAACCTAACTGGCAGGAAGATATCTCAATCCAACACTAGCTACGTATTTTTGGTGCATGGGGATTGCTACTAAGGATCACACCCTTTACTATCGAGTGAGCCCCTATCCCTGGGTTCACTAGGTTCTAAATCCTACTTATAATTGAACTTACACCGGTACTGACTTAATTTCGATTGAACATAACAACTAAAATTTCACAACATTATCATGATGACTTAATAATAATAATAAAAAGTTTTATGGTTACCTAAATTATTTCTTGAAAATCTTAAATCATGTAAAACATATAGTTATCAGGTGTTCATAACCCACTAGCATTGAATGATCATAAAATATGATATCAAAGCTTAAAACTATATTATGGGATCATGGTGTAAAGACCCAAATATGATATCAAAGATTAAAACTATAATATGGGATTATGGTGCAAATACCCAAAACCTAAGCATTTCACCAAACCAATATAAAGCATTAACTTGAACATACAAATGTTTTAAACATAGTAAAACAACATGATTACATGAACAACTTCATAACTTGTGGATTTAACATGAAATCAATGGAATGTGACATGGAAATTTGAAACTCAAAAAACAAAAATTTTTCATTCACTTGTTAATACTTGTAGATGTTGCTTGTAATAGACTTAGCAAGAAATTCATGGATTATATTCATGAGACTAATGTATGATTTCATAAAGCAGGATAACAATTATATTCATAAGCTTAAAATATAGTTTTTGGGCTCAATGGGTTAAAGGGACAAATTAATGAACATCCACATAGCTTAAAAAAAAGCTTTGGGGAAAATCTTTGAAGTTATTCTTGTTATTTGAGAAACCATAAATTCTTGGGAAAAATGAATAAATCATTCTTTTAATTTGTCTTCTAATGAAGTTGGAACATATGAGGTGAATTGGGGCTTTGTAGCCTTTTATACCATACCTTGTAAAGCCAAAACGATATAGGTTTTGCATTTAAGAAAGTGGGAAAAGACACAAAGGCCCCTAGAAAAACTCACAAGAAATTACGTCCCCAATCGGGTACGAGTTTATCACAGGACTTTTAAGATAGGATACGAATGGGTCTCTAACTCGTAAGTTAGACAGAATCAATATGGTCTACACTGGTCATTATATGAGTGGAACATACTACTTATACCTTTACATATGATTAGTATCCATAACTCGTATCTTGGACAGAGCGTCAAGGAGTCTACATTGATGTCCTTATGACTTGGGGTTCATACTACTCGTAGTCCTCTTAATGACTAGTATTCATTCTCTCGTACCTTGGATAAAATGCACAACACCTCATACTGACTTGGGTGTGACTTACCATGTATGACTCATACTTCACTTGGCAACTTCTAGGGTCACCTAAATTAATAATATAATGACAACTTAAAACACTATTTGGGATACGACTACAACATACTACTCGTATGAGTCTATATGACCTAAAGGATGAGTTGTAAGCTTTCCAAAGAACATGAAAATATGGGGTTTCACAATATCTCCCCCTTGGGAGCATTCAACTTTGAATGAGACTAGTTTGACTGAGAATACTAAGGTAACTGAGATCGTATGGTAAACATGCATAATTTGGAACATGAATAAATAACTGAGTCTGATGCATCATACATGAACTAAACTGAACTAATTTTGTGAATGTGAGAAATGACATGAGAATGGTTCTTAAACTAAAATAGAGTACGAAAAAGAGTCGATCTATGAAAAAATTTGTTCCCCCAAGATGTGTCTAAAATTTTTGAGAAAAAACAAGGGTTCTTGGCTTGCATATATTCTTCTGCTTCCCAAGTAGCTCCCTCAACAGACTGATTCCGCCATAGAACTTTGACCAAGAGAACCTCTTTTTTCCTAAATCTACAAGTCTGATTGGCAAGGATCTTAACTAGGATTTCTTCATACGATAGACTATCTTCCACATCCATACTCCCTAAGGGTATGACTGAAGCCGGATCGCTAATACATTTCTTTAATAAAGAGGCATGTAATACCAGATGAACTAACGCCAAATCTGCAGGTATCTCTAACTCTTAAGCTACCCTCTTAAAATAATACAAGATTCTATATGGGACAACATAGTGGGGACTGGGGTTCCCCTTTTTTCCAAATCTATTCACTCCTTTCGTAGGTGAAATTTTCATATAGAACAAGTCACCAACATAAAACTCAAGAATTTTTCTCCTCTCATCGCCTCAAATACTAAATCTAGCCCTATCAATGCAGCCTTACCTACTTCTAACCAACCAATAGGAGATCTACATCTCGCTATGTAGAGATCCTCAAATGGAGGCATCTGAATACTTAAGTTATACCTATTGTTGTAAGAAAACTTAATCAAGGTTAAGTGGTCATCCCAACTACCTTTAAAGTCAATGACACAGGCCCTCTACATGTCCCATAAATTTTATATAGTTTATTCTGCTTGACCATCTGTCTGTTGATGAAAAGTTGTACTGAGATGAACTGGGGGACCAAGAATATTCGGACAAGCTTTCCAAAAGTGAGAAGTAAATTAAGTACCTCTATCTGAAATGAGGGACAGTTGAATCCCATCCAAATTAACCAACTCTTTTAGATATTGTCTAGCATAATCCTCAGTTGAATTGGAAAGAAATAAGATGATTTGGTCATTCTATCCATAGACACTTAATTTTGTCACTCCCTGATATAAATTTTAGTCATTTTACATTACCATACACCTTACACCTTTCCATAATTTTTACCCGAAAGGACAAAAAACAACAAAATCCATAACAACTTTAACACCTCACCCAATCAAATTTAACCACCTCACCCTAACAAAAATAACATTTTTTACCCGACCCAACTCCTACCCATTTACCCCTTACCCCTACCTTTTACATATTTTTCCCATTTTTTGTTTCCTTTATAAGTAACACACCGTCAATATATACACACCTTATATCAAAATATTCACGGACGGATTTCCACTCACAATAAAGAAGACTCCTCTATTTTATCGTTAATAGACCTAAACTCATAATTTACACTCATCTACACATAGAGGTCACATAAAAAATGTTCACAGCACACTGATTATATAGAGAAAGCACACACAAAAATGGGTTTAGGGAGAAAGCAGGGAGAACAAGCGAGGTAAAAAGTGAAAAATTGATAGAGGAAGAGGGAATCAAGAGAAAATCAGGACTTAAAGAGAGCAACAATTTGAGAGAAAATGGGGTGAATAGTAAACCAGCTAAACCAAAAAAGGGGAGAGAGTGATGGTTTAGTTGAATTCTCATCGAAAAACATTACTACTTTTGAAACTAGGCCCCTTTCTCTGATTTCATCACCGCTAGCTCACCATAGCTTGGGGCAATCAAAATTGGTGAACTCATCTTTATTCCTACCTAAATTTCACGGGAAAAAACAATAGTGGTTGATCATATTGAGCTTGTTTGTGGCTAAATTTAATTAGAAATTGTTGGGTTAGACGTTGAGGTTCCATTTGGGTGAAGGTTTCATTGCTTTGCAAGCTATGATCCTGCTTTTTGGAATAAAATCATCGATTGAGGTTCAATTTTATATCTCATATCTCCATTTTTGTGAATGTTTTTTGATGGTGATGAAATTTATATTATTTTATTTGATATAATTTTGATTTTGATTTTCTAATTGTTAATTCCATGCTATAGTTATGTTAATCACTATAGGTGATATTTCAATTTGATTTGGGGTATAGTTTAATTTGGGGGCGGAAGTTAAAAGTTGATAAAGTCAATATTATTATTTTCATTCATTGATGTCATTGATTGTGATAGTGCCATGATATGTCGAGTGGGATAGGCAAACAATAGGGTTAGGAAGACAGATTTAGAACTTGTGGATTGTGAAATGTTTTGCATATTTGTTGAATGGTTTTGATCTCCTCACATTGAAAACATGTATTCATTTAGTCGGAAAATGCCCCGAGGTCATTTGTATTTATTCACCGGGGAATGTCCCAAAGTATTTTGTACCCCGAGAGAGTTGTACCCAAAGACGGTGCGTGATCCAGGCCCAACGCACCGGGTAGAACATAGTTTAGGATTAGTGTAGGTTAACGTAGGTTTACATTTAAGAACATTTTTATTGTAGGTCTGTAATAAATTGGACTGGACACTAATTTTTGTTTTGTTTGTTTGATTGTTTGTTTCATGTTTATGTGTTTTTTGGTGTGTACTTTCATAGTATCAGGCTAGCTGATATACTCTACAAAGCGACCATGCTGAAATCACGAGGTGTCGCGACCCAAACCATGGAGACCCGAAACACCCCTATCTGTCTAGTAATCATGCACCTAATTCATTTGATCAAAGCAATGCAAAAAATAACACAATAATTTATAAACATGATCATAAATATGAAAGAAACAATAACGGGAAGATAAGATTCCCTCAACATCAATTAACCTCTAAACAACTGTCTGAGAAAATCTCTAACAAATGACTGAGTCAAGTAACCATATATAAAATGGGACAAGGCCCTCGTTAGACCCCAAAACTAAATATAAGAAAAAAAGACTGCAGGACATAAGACCTTCCGAAACATAGAAGGCTCACCACTTGTCTCTGCAATTCTGTCTGAATGATCTACTGATTCTCTTGATCCCTAGATTGGGCCTCTTAACCTGAGAGGTTGGAGACGGGAAGGGATCAGCACAAAAGTAATCGCATGCACAGATATCAAAACAAAACATAATATTTTTACAATATATAGTTGATAGCCATTATAAAGAAAATTTCATATCAAATCATTTGAAAACGCATGGGTGTAATGCAATAGTTTCTCAACAACAATGAAATGCAACTGAGCTAGGTGGAATACCCTACATAATTTACACCAACTGTCTAAACTCGATTGCCGCTGAGATTAGAGTATAAGTAAGGGAGAGACACACAAGATCACAAAGCATGGTATCTCGACCCTATGGTAGTGCCCAAGATAACTTATCCTTGGCTCCTACCTATAGTCCCAATTTGGGAATGACATGAAGTCAAGTACACAAGATCACTTAGCCTGGTACCAATATTGCATGTCGGCAAACACGTTTTCCAGCGATGAGCCCTTATAACTCAAACGCCTTCTTCGAGCATCCATCTTTCCCATGTAAAATCAATGCATTCAAATTTTATCTGATTCAATCACATATCATGTTCCATAGGATATCATCATACCCTACTTGCAAGTCCTTAATATCACTTAAACATATTCATAACCATGTGAAAACCAAGGTGCTTCACCATTTACAAGTGGTGAACAATATTTATTTCAAATTAATGCTCTCTTTTGTTGATCACAATATAATATGGGGTATCAAGACATTATCATGAGAATTTGAAAGCAATTTATCATTCATATTTATCAAACTTCAATGGAAAATCTCAAATCATATATGCATGGTTTCAACCATGGAAGTATATAGGCAAACAATTCCTATGACATAAAGTAAATGACTTAGAAATCATATTGAAAGCAAGATATTAGCATTTGATTGAAAACCCCATTTGAAAGCTTGAATGTTTATAAAAACTACACCCATGAGATTTTTTGATAATCCCACATACCTCTATTTCCAAGGATAATAGATGTTTCTTGAAGCTTGCGGATTGGTCATTCCAAATATGTAATTATCTTTGAAAACCTACAGTAAAATATTGAGCTATTTGGGTTTTTATATTGAAACCCTAAGGAGAATATTTGAGCACTTTTAATGAATGAATAAATATTTTGGGGTCCTTGGAACTAAATTTCGTGTTTTAGGGCTAAGTAAGGGTGGAAAAGGACCACTTTGTCCTCAACACGGAGTGTTTAAGTCACTCGAATTCCTTACATAGGTGCTGCCCATCCCATTACCTATGTTCACATAGGCACTGCCTAGGCTATTCCCTATGCTTCCCAGTGGCTATAGGCAATTGATTAGGTGGCACTTATCACTTTGAAAGGCCATAACTTCTTGCTCAAGTGTCAGATTTTAGCCAAATTGATATCGTTGGAAAGCAAACTTGAATACCTCTTATTTGACACATAGTAGGCTTTTTAATTCGACATATGCAAGAGAGTTATGGTAGATGGAAGATGACACACTTTACAACGTCCACTAAAACTTAGTTGATCAAAATAGTTTCAACTCATCGTTGAGTTGAAGGACCTCTATGGTCTAAATTCAAGCTTGAGTGGATTCACATGCAACACTATAATTAATATACCATATTGGCATAGGATTTTATGGATTCAAGATTAACAACGCATCAAAATCAGGGTCTATATTGTAGCCTGAATTGTGTGGCATTACATTATCCCTCCCTTAGGATCAATCATCCCCGAATGATGATGTGGTACAGAGACAGACATAATTTTTAGCATAATAAAGAAATAGGAAAGATAAGATAGGAATAGTACCTTCTGTCACCTCACCCATCAAAGAAAACAAATTGGGATATCTAATTCTCATGACATTTTCTGACTCCCAAGTTGCTTCTTCGTCTTTTTGATTCGTCCACAGTACCTTTACTGATGCTATCTCCTTGCTCCTCAGCTTTCAAACTTTGCAATCTAACATTTCAATCGGCTTTTCTTTGTAAGACAAGGAGCCTATCACTTTGATACCCTCTACTGGCAATACCATAGAATGATCTCCAATGCATTTCTTCAACATGGATACATGGAATACCAGATGAACGGAACCTAAACTTTCAAGCAATTCTAACTCATACACAACTGTACCAATCTTTTTCAAAATCTGATATGGCCCTACATAATGAGGGCTCAATTTACCCCTTTTTCCTAATCGCATAACTCCTTTTATAGGAGAGACCTTGAGAAACACCCAATCACCAATTTCAAACTCTAGTTCTCTTCTCCAAACATCGGCATAGGACTTGTAACGACTCTAAGCAGTCTTGAGTCATTCTCTAATGATCTTCACTTTCTCCATCACTTGATGAACAAGATCAGGCCCATACAACTGAGTCTTACCCACTTCATACCATCCTATCGGAGACCTATAACTCCTTCCATACAAAGCCTCAAAAGGGGCCATCTTGATGCTGTCATGGTAGCTATTATTATAAGCTAATTCAACCAGTGGCAGGTGATCTACCCAACTACCTTTGAAATAAATAAAGCATGCCCTCAACATATCTTCGAAGGTCTGAATGGTACGCTCAGCTTGCCCATCCATTCAGCTTGCCCATTCATCTGAGGGTGGAAGGCTGTGCTGAAATTCAATTATTTACCTAAACCCTTCTTGAAGGATCCCCAAAATTGAGATGAAAACTACGTACCTCTATTGGATATAATGGACAGTAGTGTCCCATGCAATCGAACTATCTCCTCAATGTAAATCTTAGCATAAACCTCTACTGAATAAATAGTCCTCACAGGAAAAAAATGGGCTGACTTGGTTAACCGATCTACAATTACCCATATAGAATCATACTAGTTTTGGGATCTCGGAAATCCTGTAATGAAGTCCATGTTTATCATCTCCCACTTCCATAAAGGCAGGGCTATCTCTTGGGAAGTATCACCTGGCCACATGTGTTCTACCTTCACTTGTTGACAGTTCAAACACTTGGACACAAAATCAGCTATATCACGTTTCATGTTATTCCACCAATATAAGGTTTTTAGATCATGGTATATCTTATTAGAACCTAGGTGAATGACATACCTCAAAGTGTGCACCTCATTAAGGATTCTTTCCCATAGTCGATCGACATTCGGAAAGCACATCCTACCCTGAAATCTCAGAATACCATCACCACCAATTTCAAATGACATAACCTTTTGTTGACCCACATCTTTCTTAATTTGCATCATGATAGGATCTTCAACCTGCTTCTCCTTAACTTCTGCTCAAAGAGATGACTTAGCTAACTCAAGAACAATAACCCCTCCATCTTCAGAATCTAAGAGTTGCACTCTCAGATTTGCAAGGCGGTGAATATCCTTCACCATTTTTTTCTTTCCTTCTTTTACATAAGAAAGGGTGCCCATAGACAACCTATTGAGGGCGTCGGCTACAACATTTGCCTTGCCCAAATGGTAATACAGTCTCATATCGTAGTCTTTCAAAAGCTCCATCCAACGCCTCTGCCTGAGGTTCAATTCTTTCTATGAGAAAACAAACTGTAAACTCTTATGGTCAGTATAAATATCAACATGCACTCCATAGAGATAGTACCTCCAGATTCTAAGTGCAAACACCACGGCTACTAACTCCAAGACATGAGTGGGGTAATTGCACTCATGCACCTTTAACTGCCTAGATGCATAAGCTAACACCTTACCAAGCTACATTAATACACAACCAAGTCCCACACGGGACGCACCACAACAAACCATAAAATCTTCTACACCCTTGGGAAGGGTCAAAACAGGAGCAGTAGTAAGCTTTTTCTTCAATTTCTCAAAACTATTTTCATACAAGTTAGACCACACAAACTTCATCTTTTTCTGAGTTTGTTTAATAAGCGGAGCATCTATGGAAGAAAAAATCTCTATGAACCTTTTGTAAAACCTTGCCAAACCCAATAAGCTTCAAATATAGGTTGGAGTCGTGGGTCTTGGCCATTTTCTCACTGCTTCAACTTTCTGGGGATCCACTTTTATCCCCTCACTAGACACAATATGCCCCATGAAGGCAATAGCATCTAACTAGAATTCACACTTAGAAAATTTGGCATACAACTGGTGATCCTTAAGGGTTTGAAGGATAATTCGAAGGTGATTGGCGTGATCCTCTTTACTGTTAGAATAGATCAGAATATCATCAATAAATATAATGACGAATAAGTTAAGAAACTGATGGAACACTCTATTCATAAGATCCATGAAGGCTGTAGGGGCGCTAGTCAACCCGAAGGACATGACTAGAAATTTTTAGTGACCATGTCGGGTTCGCAAGGCTATCTTAGGTATGCCTGGCTCCCTAATTTTCAACTAATAATAACCCAAATGAAGGTCTATTTTTGAAAAACATTTGGCGTCCTGAAGCTGGTCAAAAGGTCGCCAATCCTAGGAAGAGGATATTTATTTTTAATCATGACTTTATTTAACTGACAGTAATCTATGCACATCCGAAGGGTCCGATCGTTCTTTCGCACAAAGAGCACGGGTGCACCCCATGGGGAAACACTAGGATAAATAAAACCTTTGTCTAGGAGGTCTGCAAGCTATTTTTTAACTCCTTTAGTTCCGCGGGAGCCATTCTATATGGTAGAATAGAAATAGCACGAGTCTCTGGCAAGACATCAATGGCAAAATCTATCTCCCTATCAGGGGTATCACTGGGAGATCTTCGGGAAACACTTCTGGGAATTCATTCACTACAGGGACTGACTGTTGAGAAACGTTTCCAAATTTTGAATCTTTTACTTGGATTAGATGTTACATACAACCCTCAGAGATAAGCTTTCGGGCTCTAATATAAGAGATAAACTAACCTCTATGTTTCACAGAACTCCCCACCCATACAATTGGTGTCTCATTCGAGAAAAAAAAAGTGACCTTTCGGGTTCTGCAATCAAGAGTGGCATAATACGAATGGAGCCAGTCTATCCCAAGGATGGCATCAAAATCGATCATATCCAGTTCTATAAGGTCTGCCACAGTTTTCCTTCTATGAATAGACACGACACAATTTCTATATACCCTTTCACCAACAATAAAATCACCTACAGGGGTAGAAAAAAAAATGGTTCTACAATAACTTCGGGCTCAAACCTGAAACCAACCGCCACATAAGGGGTCACATATGATAAAGTAAACCTGGGATGAAGCAATACATAAACATCACCAGAAAATATTTGTAACATAACGGTGACAACATCTGGTGAATCTTCTGCCTCCTGGCGGTTAGTTAAAGAATATAACTGGTTGTGACCATTTCTTCCAGCTGACGGGGCTCCCTTAGGAAAAGAAGCTATGGAGGAAGCTTGGGACTTAGCCCCCCCCTCCCTCGTATTTACTCCAGCAGAAGGACAATCTCTTTGAAGGTGACCTACTTTGCCACAAGTATAGCAGTTTGTCCCCTCAAACCAACACTTTCTTAGATGATTCCTTCTACAAACCTCATACCACAGATAAGTACGATGCTACTGGGCCACACTGCCCTAAGACTGTGTACCTAGAGCTTTAGACCCATGAGGAGTCTAAAAACTCTGAGTTTGTCTATCTGTCAGTGGTCTGGGTGCTGGGGTGCTAGCTGCTGACTGTTGACTGTGCATTATTCCAAAACTTCTTCTTCTTTGACCACTTATTACCCAAGTTACCACTCTGTGGCTGACTCAGGTGCTGGTCCGCAGATCTAGCTCTCTTAGCCTGTCTTTCTTTCTATCTACATTCAGCAATCTTTTTCTTCTACTCTTCCACCTGTTGTATATGAACGGTCAGTCGAGCAAAGTCTAACTCTTTATTCAACATAGCCCCCTGGAACTCATGTACCAACTATCAGCAAGGTCAAATGCAAATTTCCTTATCCGAGTTCTCATATTACTAGTCAACTCTGGTGCATAGCGGGCTAGTTTATAAAACTTCAAAGTGTACTCCTGGACACTTATAGTACCCTACTTCAGATTCATAAACTCTTCCGCTTTGGTCTCCTTCAACTCCAGAGGAAAGAATCGATCAAGAAAAGCTTCCACAAATTTGCCCCAAAATGTGGGCTCAGCACTTTCACCTTTTGCATTTTCCCAGTCGGTATACCACTAATTCGCAATGTCCCTGAGCTGATAGGTTTCTAGCTCCACCCCTTCAACCTTATCAACCTGCATCACCTTAAAGATCCTTTCCATCTCATCCACAAACACTTGTGGATCTTCCTCTATCTTGAAGCCAGTGAATTTAGGTAGGTTCATCTTCATGAAATATCCAACTCTAGTATCCTCAGATGTAAAATATGCAGACCCAACATCTTTCGATCGTTAAGCCTGGTTATCTACCAACTGTGTCATCATATGAATGGACCATCTGAATTTTGAATTTGAAATATCTCCCTAAGTAGTTGGGGGATCGTTGGCATTAGTCCATGGAGCCCTAGGTGGACTGGTCGGGACTGAAGGTACTCCTAGAGTAGGGACAAATTTTAAAGTGTGAACCCTGTTATGGGTCCGCATCCCATGGGTGGACAACCCTCATCTGACTAAGCATTGTAATAGATGATACTACGTGGAGGCATAACTGTGTTTTTCAAACACAAGTGATCATTGATTACGAGACAGTTTAGATTCTTAAGCATGAACTAAATCACAAAGAAGGGAAATATTTCCTAAAAACCTAGAAGCCTCCTTCTTATAAGTGTGGCGCGCTACACACTCATAAACAAGACTCTACTTGATACGATTTCACAGACACCCTGGGACCATGAACCATGTTTTGATACCAAGTTTGTCATGACCCGAACCAGGGCCTGGACGTGACAAGCATTTCAAAGAATGGAGGCCTGAAACACCTCTATCTGTCTTGTAATCATGCACCTAATTCATTTGATCAAAGTAATGTAGAAAAAAATACAATAATATAGAAACATGATCATAAATATGAAAGAAACAATAATGGGGAGATAAGATTCCCTCAACATCAATTAACCTCTAAACAACTGTCTGCAAAAATCTTTAACAAATGACTGAGTCAAGAAACCTATATAAACTGGGACAAGGTCCCCAGTAGACCCCAAAACTGAATATAAGAAAAAAAGGACTGCAGGACATAAGACCTTCAGAAACATAGAAGGCTCACCACTAGTCACTGCAATTCTATCTGAATGATCTACTGGTTCTCTTGACCCCTAGACTTGGCCTCTGAACCTAAGAGGTTGGAGAGGGAAGGAGGTCAGCACAAAAGTAGTGGTACTTAGAGATATCAAAACAAAACATAATATTTTTACAATATATAGTTGAGAGCCATTATAAAGAAAATTTTGTATCAAATCATTTAAAAACACATGGGTGTAATGCAATAGTTTCTCCACAACAATGAAATGCAACTGAGCTTGGTGGAATACCCTACATAATTTACACCAACTGTCTATCCTTGGTTACCACCGAGATTAGAGTATAAGTGAGGGAGAGACACACAAGATCACATAGCATGGTGTCTCGACCCAATGGTAGTGCCCAAGATCATTTACCCTGGGATCCTACCTATAGTCCCAATTTGGGAATGAGATGAAGTCAAGTACACAGCATCACTTAGCTTGGTACCAATATTCCGTGTTGGTAAACATATTTTCCAGTGATGAACCCTTATATCTCAAATGCCTTCTTCAATCATCCACCTTTCTTATGTAAAATCAATGCATTTAAATTTCATCTGATTCAATCACATATCATGTTTTATAGGGTATCATCATACCAACTTTCAAGTCCTCAATATCACTTCCATATATGCATAACCATGTAAAAACCAAGGTGCTTCATCATTTACAAGTGGTAAACAACATTTCATTCAAATTCATGCTCTCTTTTGTTGATCACAATATAATATGGGGTATCAAGACATTATCATGGGAATTTGAAAGAAATTTATCATTCATATTTATCAAACTTCCATGGAAAATCTCAAATCACATATGCATGGTTTAAACCATGGTTTAAGTCACTAGAATTCCTTACATAGGCGCCGCCCATCCCATTGCCTATGTTCACATAGGTGCCGCCTATGCAATGACCTATGTTTACAGATGCTCCACCTAGGCTATCGCCTATTTTTACATAGGCGCCGCCTAGGCTATTGCCTATGCTTTCCAGTGGCCATGGGCGATTGGTTAGGCGACGCTTATCACTTTGAAAGGCGATAACTTCTTTCTTGGGTGTCGGATTTTAGCCAAATTGGTATCGTTGGAAACATAACTCAAATACCTATCATTTGACACATAGTAGGCTTCCTTATTCAACATATATAGTGAGGTATGGTCGATAGAAGCTGACACACTTTACAACGTCTACTAAAACTTAGTCGATCGAAATAGTTTCAGCTCTTCCTTGAGTTGAAGGACCTCTATGGTCTAAATTCAAGCTTGAGTGGATTCACATGCTACACAATAATTAGCTTGTCCTATTGTAATAGGATTTTATGGCTTTGGAATTAACAATGCATCGAAATCATGGTCTATATTGTAGCCCGAATTGCAGGGCGTTACGCGGGGCGAATAGGTGCCTAACACCTTTCCGTCAGTCAACAAAATTCGTTACCCAGAATATCTATACCCAGATCAGTTTTAGAGTCAATCCATTTCAGAAAAAGATTTCCTAAGGTGAGTTGCCACACACGGCGTATGCCAAGTGGCAACTCTGAATTTAATCGAGAAATGTATCATTTTTAATTTTTTTTATTTTTGTCACTTTAATAATAAAAAAAAATTTCTAACCTTAAAATATTCTTTTTGGTTTAAAAAGTAGTGTGACAGCTTTGGCGACTCCACTGAGGATTTTTTAGAATTAAAGCTTATTTTTTGAGTTGTATCGGCTAAGTTTGACACTATCGGTGTATGAATATTTTGATTGTCTTATTATTTGTGTTATTGTTTTATCATTTTTAGATGCATATGTGTTTTTTGTTTACATTCATTCTTTATGTGTTACCGCTTTATATCTGGCATCATTTGCATAACACGAGTCATTTCTTTTGCAACAAGTTTCGAAGAACACATTGCATACATGAACTCATGTTGAGTCAACCTTATTTTAGGAGGGGGATCCATCGAACGTATGGAGTTGGTGGAAATTTGTCACAGCCACTATCGACCATACGCTCCCCCAAACAACCTTGTTAGTGGACTCTAGCCTAGGTTAGCCTTTAGGTCATGCTTATCTGCATCATATTGTGACCTAGGGGGATCCATTTGGTCCTTTGTAGGAGACTCACCCCTAAATCATTACTACGTATTAACTATTGCATTTTGATGATGACCAAGTCATTTGACAAACTGATTTTATGAAAACATGTGTTAAGATTAAAGGAAGGCGTGTTTAAAAAACAAGGAAAAAAAGAAAAAGTGAGTCAAAAAAGAGTTTCCTAGATTTTGATAGTTTTTATGGCTTTTGTTCTTCACAATCCAACAAATTCAAAAAGATTTTTACCTTTTACACTCATATCTCAAAAACAAAAACATTAAAAATATTTTCTTTTTACTTTCTTTAGCAAGAATTCATAATTCAGAATTTTTAATTTTTTTTTACGATAGGAGGCTTTGATAAAAGAAAAATGCAAAAAATATTGTAGAAGTTTTGTACATTTCATATAATAGAAATATTAAAAAGGATTTTCCTTTTATGGATAGTCATTTTTATATGAAGTATCAAATTAAAAACTCAAAAAAGATTTTATTGACATTTTTCTTCGCCTGTTTACAGTCGTATCTCTCAAGTCAGGGTTTAGTTTGTAATTCAATCTTTAATTATCCAATCTGGATGAACTACGTACACCTGATTCACCTCTCTCGAGGGAGAGATATGTAGGCATCCCTTCTAGGGTTTGGTGATCTTATTTAAAAAACCAAATAAAATTCTTCACTCTTCATTTAGAATAGGTATCATATACATCTTTAAAAGAAAACTACAAAAAGATTTTCCTTTAAAAGTTTCAAGTTTCACTTTCGTATGAAATTCAAAATCGAAAACTTAGAAAAAATTTTCTTTGGTAATCATAGGTTTCACTTTGTATAGGGATGTTAAAGCTGAAAAATACCAAAAGATTTCTGTTAAATCTTTTGACAATTTGTTATTTTTCTTTTCATCTTAAAGTTTCAAGAAAAAGAAAAAGAAAGAGAGTTTGACGTCCATGTTGTGCCCAAACTTCACGAACTACACAGACTCGATTCTCATCTCTCAGGAGAGAGATATGTAGCGCCCTACTTGGATTTGGTGATATTTTTAAAAAATAGATAAAAAAAGTTTTTAGAAAGTTTTAAACTCTAACGCATTTTCTATCTCTTGTCGAGTTAGTTTAAGGTGGTTGTTTGATGGTATTTTGGATGGTCCTCCATATTGCACCAAGTCAAAGAGAAAGTTATGGCCAACAAGAATACCGAGGTTGTTGTGACTAATTAGATAGAGAGTTTGTAGGATGAGAATTTAGGAGCTAATTAAGAGATTCAAAAATTGAGGCAGTAAATGATAGAAATGTATTAAGCTTGGGTTAATGGGTTGCCTCCTCCTCCAGTTCCTACTGATAATATGAAATATCTTTCTAGCTTGACCACCGTGTCACATGCATAATTTCTTATTGTTATCGACATGCCACAACATGCATTAGGGACTACTACGAGGCAACACTATCCAAACACTTCTAATATTCATTTCCACACACTTCAACACAAAACTACCATACACTCAAATCTATCTACTGTTCATCTTTTTGCAGCATCACTCCCGCCTAATGCTCCAGCATTTAATGTCAATCTAACAGTTGTGATTCCTCACTCTACAAACAAACCTATATTAAATATTCCTAGTGATCAACATTAAGTTCCCGAGCCCATATTTAAGTAGGCTTGTACATATGGGTACACTCACTCGCCTGAATCATCTCTTAATTCTAAAAAGCCTATTATGACCGAAGAACAAGAAGAAGTGAACAAAAAACTAAGATGTTTATAACTGGCTATAAAGAACTTCCAAGGACTTAGGGGTACAAAATTGTCTCATATAAAGATCTGTGTATGTTTCAAGGTGTTAATCTCTCTCTTGGTTTCAAAATTCTAGAGTTTGAGAAATATGAGAGGCATGGGAACCTGGTGCCACATTTGAGACATTATTGCAACCTACTAAGGGGCACTGGAGGGATGGAATAATTACTTATGGCTTATTTTTTTGAGAGCCTTTCAAGACTAGCTTTGAAATATTTTGTTGATAAAGACATCAACAAGTGGAATAATTGGGATGATTTTTATAGTGATTTCATGCAACATTTCCAATACAATGTGAAGTTGATTCCTGACGAAAAATCTCTAACCAGTGTGAAGAGGAAAAATACTGCGAGTCTTATGGAGTATGCGATCATATGGCATGAACAAGCAGCTAGGGAGAAACAACCAATGAAAGAAAAAAAAATAGTTGAGGTGTTTATTCAAGGGTAGGGTAAAATATATTATCAACACTTGTTACCTACATTAGGTAAGCCATTTATTAAGCTTCTTAAAAGGGCGAGATAATAGCATATGGAAATAAGACCGGTTATTTTATGAGTTTTACAACATTAAAAGCAATTCAAAAGGGTTCAAAAAGTGTTATAGGGAATAGGAATAAGGAATATACATCTACTATTATAGTTGGACAATGGGAATGGTCAAGAAGACCATATTATCATTACTCTGAGGCTCAAGCCCAAGTTCATGCCTAAGCTCCACATAATCACACTCAAAATCCATTATATTCTGTTTCTCCACATCCATATCTAATATATAATGCACAACCACATATTCAACCCCCATCTTACCCAAAATGTCACACACCAACTCCTTAGAGTCATATTCTAACTCCATAAATATACCAAATCCCTTTCAGGCCCAATTTTTTATCCAGGACAAATAATGAAATAAGGAAGAATTCAAGAGATAGCTTTACACCAATTTGAGAGTCATGTACAAGTTTATTTCATATATTCGTACAGTGGGGCATGATCACTCTTCTTCTTGGGAACACTCTTAATCTGCATTCAAGCAAGTTGGATCATAATGTACAATGTGCGTATCATTCTAATGCTCAGGGTCATAGTAATAAAGACATCTCCCTCCTAGAATGGATGTTTAGTAGTTTGTTTTCTTTTCTTTTCTGTTATCCAAATTATTCTAGGGTTGTAGTTTGGGATATATCTTATTTTTTCTCTTTGTTGTTTATCTTCAAACCCTTTTATCTTTTATTTTTACTAAATGAAGTGTGTCTTTCTTTATGTTTTAAATATGTGTTGTTTGTTTGTTTTCTATTTATAATACATTTTATATTGAGTCTGGTAATTTGACATGCCTGCGGAATTTTCAGCTATATCTTACAATCCAATATAACCATGAAACATTAAATAAGAGGGCTAAAGTTAGAAAAAAACATCTGAGAAAATATGTTGAGTATTGAGACATTTGGTGACAAGTTTAAGCCTTCTTTGAAAATCAAGGCAATTATTTTGAGAATCACAAGAATAACTTGGTCATTAATTGAAAGACATGTCTGATGTTTGGTGTATTTATGCATTCTAGCATCACTATTCTAGCCTTTTACCCTTGTTTTGAGGATGAGTCAATGTTATATGAGTTGATAATGAGATAAATGTGTATAAAAGTGTTAAATCATGTGTATATAAGGTTCCAAGTAAATTCCAAGTATGTTTATACTTAAAAGAGTCAATTAGAGTTCAATGGAGAAAACTAGTCTTCCTAGCTTGAGGTAGTTGCTTGTCTAGTCTATCTTGTTGGATTCTAATAAGTTATATGCGCTCCTTATGGTTTTTAATGTGTCATAATATGTTTAAAAATTTTTTAGGAGTGTAAAAAGTTTATATGATTTAAGGAAAGAGTGGAAACTTGATGGGAAAGGTCATGAAACCAACCTAGTCTAAGCTCTTGTTCTTGATTCATCATAATGGGTTTAGTGTGGTTTGTGCTTCTAATTCGTACGGTGCGATGATTTATAATAGTTTTGGATCTGAATATGATGATATTTTTATGTTCAAAAGGATTGGAAATCAATGTATAGACACCACAAGACAAGGGATGGTAGGAGGAAGGGCCAACACTTAACCAAAATTTAGAGTACAATTTCTAGAGATTTCATGCATTTAGCATGCGTTGTATGCTCCAATCCTGTGCAATACAAGGTATGGATCACACTTCATTCCATATTAATAGAGAGTGTGATGCACGCTCCACTCCACACCTGGGTATTTCAAGCTAATTTGACACTTACACGGACTTAGCTTACCCTTATGCTATATAAACATGTTGTATCACGTTTTTACATATTTTCTGACATTATTTGGAGATCAAGGGGCTGATCCAACATCATTGTTAGGTTTTTTTTAATTTTATTTATTTCATACATGGTTTTAGTCGTTAATTATAAAATTCTTATTACGATTATGACTACGCATGGCTAAACGCCCACTTTTCGGGGTTAAATCAAAGAACATGATTATTATTGGTATGGATTAAATTTGTTTTCTTTGCTAATCAGTATTAGTTATTTTTTTATTCTTATTATAACTATTTGAAGGACTTCCGACACTTAGAATACATCCATTGTCACCCTTGTGAAGTTCGTAGAGGGAATGGGGCAATAGAACATGGGAATAAGGAGAGTATGGTTCTTGATTCATTATAAAATAAGAAATTGGATTTATTTTCTAGGGTAGGGATGCACTTAGATACCTTAATTAATTCATATATAGGATGATCCTTACTAAGAACTTCAGTGAATTATTACATTCTCACTCAATCATGTAGGTATAAGGTTCAAATTAGCTCATAGATTACAGGTTGGGAAACCATATACGAATCAACAACCAATACAAGCAAGTTAAAGCATAAAATCAAGAAGCATAATTTGATTGTTAAGTGTGCCTTAACCCTAGGTTTTCTCTTATTGATTGTCTCAAGACTTTTATTTTCCACATTGTTTAGTTTTAATTTACAATTTTCAAACTCTTTACTTGGTTACTCTAGCACAAAATTAATCTAAATTATGAACTGAAATCAAATCGTTGCAAAATCTATTCTCTGTGGGATCGTAACTTATCTTTCTTGAAGGTCACTATATTACTAAATATACCATGTACACTTTCCTATGTGCTTCAACACTATGAAATTTTTGGCACCGATGCGGAGGACTTGGATTTTTGTAATAGTTTATTTTAGTTTTACTTTTAGATTTATTTGGTGTTTTTATACTTGGTCTTGGTTTTGTTCTTCCAGGAAAGAGGTTTTTAAGATGATAAGATGGAAAGTGATCGAAAGTTGGTAGAACTAAGCCCGAAACCCGAGCAACTTTACCATCAACATAGGAGAGAAGCAATCCATTTCCATAGAATTCCCCAAATTAAAGAAGGACAAGAGAATATTGTTCCTATGGCTGAATAACAAGCAGATGGTAGGAAGGTTTGGGAACTGACAGTCCCCTTCCAATGAACTTGACTTCCCCAATTCAAAGACCAACAGCTGGGGGGAATTTTGAGTTGAAACACAATATGGTGCAACTTCTTATTAGCAGCGGACAGTTTTAAGGGCTTTCACACGACAATCCATATGTCTACTTTTAGACTTTCACTAAGCTTACTGATACATTCACTTTGACTGGATAACTCAAGATTATGTTAGGATGACACTGTTTCCCCATTCCCTTTTAGGGGAAGCAAAAAGGTGGTTCAATGCAAAGCTAACGAATTTAATCACTTCATGGGATGACTTAGTCAGAAAGTTCCTCATCAGATTTTTTCCATTAGGCAAGACTGTGAGACTTTGTCCTGAGATAGTGAGCTTAAAAAATAAGCCAAGTGACAACCTCTATCATTATTGAGAACACTTCAAAGATCTTCTTTGGGATTGTCCACATCACCAACAATCAAATGAGGTACTTGCTCACACTTTTGTAGAAGCTTTTGATCACAAAACAAAGATTTTTCTAGATTCAACTGTAGGTGGTCAAGCATTGGAATTAAATAATTATGATCTATACATATTACTAAACCGCATAGCATAAGGTAATCTAGAGTGGCATTCATATTCTAGAAGTGCCACAAAAAATTCTGGGTGTATTGGAGGTGGACCAATTCATAGCCTTATTAGCACAGGATTCTACACTACAGAATTTGATCAACACATCATTCAATAGCATGAAGCTGGGAGCAGCACAACCTACATCTACAATCAACGCAATCCCATAAGCTGTAGGCTAGTATGAGGTATGTGGTAATAGTGGTCATTCAACAGCCATATGTGCTTTAAATCTAGAATCAGTTATGTATGTGGGTAATCCTTAAATGTAAAATTACTTTAATGCCTATACCATGAATTGGAAAACTTATCAATCAAATCATTCATGGAATGCCCTATAGCCTCAAGCCCAACAAACTCAGTCACCAAGCAGCACAGAGGAGATATTGAAGCAGATCCTAGCTAATCAGACGTAGTTTGCGGCAGACCTAGAAAATTTGCAAGAGGTTACCAGAAGTTTAGAGGTGCAAGTGGGGAAAAATTAGAAAGCATTAAATACTAGGCCACAAGGTAGGTGGCCAACTAACACAGAAAATCCAAAGAAGGTTATGTGAATTACCTTGAGGAGCAGCAAAGAGCTTTAAGGAGAACCTCCTAATGAAACAAAGGAGAAAGATGCTAAGGTTGTGACCAAACATGTTTCCGAAGAAGTTGCTAAAAAATCAAGGAATTCTGAGTACTTAAGACCAAAAGTTATTGAACCAGATGTGAAGAAAACACTGCCATTGCCCTTCCCTCGAAGGCAAATTAAAGTGAATGAGGATGCCTTGTTTAAGAAGTTCTTTAATTCATTCAGTGGACTTTACATTAACTTACTTTTGTTAGATATTTTGCAGGGTATGCCTAAGTATGAAAAGTACTTGAGAGGTATGGTGGCTAATAAGCTAAAATTGCTGGATGTGGGGGACATAATGCTAACTGAATAGTGTAGTACAGTAATGACATAGAAAATTCCTAAGAATTTGAGAGATCCGGTGAAGTTTACACTCCCTAACTAAATTGGGAGTATAGTAGTCCATGGATTGAGTGATTTATGCCCCTATCTATATTTGAAAAATTGGGCTTGGGAAAGCCTAGATTGGCCACCGTTGTTTTGCAACTAGTAGCAGTTCCATGGCATATTCGAAAGAAATAATTAAGGATGTCCTCATTATTGTTGGTAAATTTTTTATTCTTACTGACTTTATTGTTCTTGACTTTGAGGTTGAAAAACAGGTAGGAATTATCTTTAGGTGTCTATTTTTAGCAACCAGAGAAGCGTTAATCGATGTTAGAGAAGGCACGCTCAAAATAAGGGTAGAGGATGAAGAAGTAGTGTTTGATGTATACAAAGCACCCATAATTAATTCCTATCTTAAAGATTAATGTATGATCAATGTTATTGAAAGGGAAAAGTATGGGGTGGCTAGTCCACAAAAGATATCTTCAAACTAACTAATTGAGAAGCCTAAGATACTATCTCCTAAGCCAGACATGAGCCAGACATGATGGAAATTGAAGATTCTGAAGAGGCTAGAGTTGAGAAACCTGTTGATCTTGAGAATTCACACCCAATAGGGGTGAAGAGGATAAGAAAATGGCCCCAAAGTGCTAGGAAAAAACTAAAGGAATATGGTTCAGTTGAGATGGGTAGTGCCGCGACATCAAATCAACCGTTGTTTGGGAGGAAACTTAAGTTAATTAGGTATATTTTCTTTTACATTTTTAGTTTTCATTTCACGTAGTGTTTGTTTATGGTTGAGTCATAAGTTAATGGGAAGTCTGATTACCATAAAATTAAGCCTAAAGCATAGCAAGAATGAAGTGTGGGGTCCTATAGATCTCCTTTATGCAAAAATAGGCTGCTAGCTAGGCCTAGAGGCCTCAGGGAGTATTTCTATACCTTACATCTAAATTCATTTTGGAGACACAACAGATTTTTAAGTGTGGGGTGGGGAAATTCTCAAATTTTGGCTCAATTTAAAAAATTTTAAGATAGGAATAAGTAAGATATTCTTGTTAGTGCTATTTTTTATTACATGATGCAAGTGGGGTTTTTTTGTAAAAGCATGTTGATTGATCTGAATTGCTATTTTGTGAGACTCTTAGGCTCAAGTTTATGACTCTTATTTATGTTAGCTTAATTTTGAATTTATGCTATTGTTTGGTTGGGAGCCTATGATAAACCTATATGATTTGAGCATGTGCCATGTGTGATATAAGGTATTTGTATATTCATTGTTGCATGCGATATCTAGAACTTGCCTGATGTGTGTGAGAAGTGAAATAAAGACTGTGGGTTTAGGAGATGATTTAGGCATTTCTTTGATAGCCTTGTTTTATACCTTATATTTGTCCTACCCTTGTGCATTATCCTAGTTAACCCCTATTGAGACTTTAGCTTTTCTATGGAAACCTCATAAGTAGCCTAATCCCTTCTTTGATCAACCTTAATTTGATCCCAAAAGCACCTAAGTGCTTTAATGAAAATTTGAATTAGTAAGGAGTTTGATAAATTGAAGAATAAAAAGGTGAAATTGATGCCCAAGTTAATGGTTACTGGTGTTAATAATTGATGTGTGCTATATGGGTGTTATATAATATATTCTAAAAATATTACCATAATTGTGAAAAAAGAGTAAAATTGATTCCTGGGGTAGTAAACTATGTGTCCACCAAGTGTTTGTGAAAATTCTTAAAAGAGATTGGGCAAAAAAAAGGTATGGATTAATGAATAAGTGTAATTTGGTTGTTGGAGAGTGATTTTAAAGGAATAATGTAGTGTATTAAAGCGCTTATAGAGCTTAGTCATTATTACCAAATAGTTCCTACCCATCCCAACATTACAATCTGAAAAAGTCCTAATTAATCCTAAATTTAACATTTGACTATTAATGGACAATTACATTAAGGGAAATCATATAGTTCATTGTGTGTAACTTGTGAATTCTTTGGGAGAGTGAGCGTTATTTTATTCTTGTACCCACCACGTTCTAAATTACTTAATTATGAATGTTTATGGGAACTCTTGTGTCATGAGGGCACATGTTTGATGAATATAGGTGACTTGTATGATGTATTTGATTGAGAAATATGCATGAGTTTGCGAGTCGATGAGTTAAGTCTTGAGGCTAGAATGTTTTGGAGTAGTGTTCATGAAGTTGAATTTGTGTAAATAACATGCTTAGTGTAGTATCTTTCATTCTATGTAGTCAGTGTAGTACTAGCTTGAGTATCTTGCATTTAGTAGAACTGTAGAGTTTCCTTAGTTGTTGTTGATTATAGTTAAGAGTTGCTCGAGGACGAATAAGGATTATTTAAGTGTGGGGTGGTGATGTTGGATGTATTTATGCATTCTAGCGTCACTATTCGAGCCTTTTTACCCTTGCTTTGAGGATGATTCTATTCTATATGAGTTTCTAATGAAATAAATGTGTATAAAAGTGTTCAAGTATGTATTATAAGGTTCCAAGTAACGTCCAAGTATGTTTGTACTTAAAAGAGTCAATTAGAGTTCAATGGAGAAAACTAGTCTTCCTAGCTTGAGCTAGTTTCTAGTCTAATCTATCTTGATGGATTCTATTGAGTTGTATGCATTCCTTATGGTTTTAAATGTTTTATAATATGTGGAAAAAAATTTTAGGAGTGTAAAAATTTTATATAAGTCAAATAATGAGGTGAAACTTGAAGGGAAAGATCATGAAACCAACCTAGTCTAAGCTCTTGTTTTTGATTCATTGTATTGGATTTAGTGTTGTTTATGCTTGCAATTCATTTGTTTTGATGATGTATAATTATTTTTGATCTTAATATGATGATATTTGATGTTAAATAGGTTTGTAAATGAATGTATAGACACCACAAGACAAGGGATGGAAGTAGGAAGGGCCAACACTTAAACCAAAATTCGGAGGACAATTTCTAGAGAGTGCATGAGTTTAGAATGTGTCGCATGCTCCACTCCTGTGAAATACAGGGTGCGGTGCATGCTCCATTCCATTGGAAGAGAGGGAGTGATGCACTCTTCACTCCATACCTGGGCGTTTCAAGCTAATTTTACTCCTACACGGACTTGGCTTACCCTTATGCTATATATTGATGTTATATTACGTTTTTACATATCTTTTGACATTTTATGGAGATCAAGGGGCAGCTAAAACTTCATTATTAGGTTTTTATTAATTTTATTTAGATCATACATGTTTTTAGTTGTCAATTACAATATTGTGATTACGATTATGACTATGCATGGCTAAACGTCCTCTTTCCGGGGTTGAAGCCAAGAACATGATTATTATTTCTATGGATTAAGTTTGTTTGCTTTCCTTATCAATATTGGATGTTTTCTTATTCATATTGTAACTTTTTTAAAGATTCCATACCCTTATAATACATCTATTGTCAACCATGTGAATTTAGGAGAGGGAATTGGGCAATAAAACATAGGAATAAGTAGAGTATGGTTCTTGATTCTTTATAAAATAAGAAAATGAAATTAGTATCTGGGATAGGGATGTACTTAGATACCTTACTTGAATTTATATGGAGGATGATCCTTGGTTAGAACGTAAGTTAATTATTACATCCCCTCCTAATGACGTACGTGTAAAGTTCAACTTAGGTAATAGATTAGAGGTTGGGAAACAATAATCCTACAATTAACCCTACGAATCAACAACTAAGATAAGCAAGTTAATGAATGAAATCCAGATGCATAATATGATTGTTCAGAGTTCTTCAGCCCTTGGTTTTGTCTTATTGATTGTCTTAAGACCTTTATTTTCCTCATTGTTTAGTTTTAATTTACAATTTCCAAACTCTTTCCTAGGTTACTCTAGCACTAAATTAATTTAAATTGTGAACTGAACTCAAATCATTGCCAAATCTTGTCTCAGTGGGATCAATAACTCGGCTTTCTTGAAGGACACTATATTACTTGGTAGACCACATACACTTGCATGTGTGCTTGGACACTGTCAATGTCTCAATTAAGTCAAATTGTGTCTGCGTGATCCTATATCAAGAGGAACAGAAAGAAAATCAGCTTCACAAAAGAATCAATCATTCAATCTGAGAGATGTACAACAAAGGTGCAGTTGTATGTTGGAAAATTGTAGAACAAGATGGGACACAGATGCTCAGTTAATGTTAGTGATGTTAAAGTATCACAACTGATCTTCATTTTTCATTTCATATTGCATGATATGTACTTTCATTTTAAAGGATTGATATGATCAAGACATTTCATTCTGCTATCCAAACATTGTGTCATCCTTTATTTACCCCATTTGATCCTTAGTTTTATGTTCTTTAATACACCTCTTTTGGAATCAACATAGAGTCATCACAACTAAAAAAATGTGTCAACCAAAAAAAATAAAGTGTGAAAAGTTTAAAAAATAAGACAAAAATGTGTCCAAAAAGAAAGAAAAGAGAACAGTGTCAAGAAAAATAGAGTCAGAAAAAAATCACAAAGAGAAAAGAGTCTATAAAGAAAATAGAAAATAAAAAGAAAGCAAATCAGATTCAAGCAAAATAAAAAGTTGTCAGAACAACACATGACCCGATTCTCCTCTCTCGAGGGTGAGATATGTGGGACGCTCTACTCAAGTCTCCGTCTAACCAAATAAATAATATAAAATCACCCATCCAAAAGAAATTGGGGCACGAGTTAATCCTTATTGTTTGAGTTGATTCCAAAAGTTGTAAGTCCTACCCCACTTCAAGTGTCATTTGGGCCTCATGCCATCCATTCTTTCTAACCTTATCCAAAAGCCATATTATAGCCAAAGAAAGTCCTTCAGATCAATCTTTGAGAATAATAAGGCTAAGCAAGTAATGCATATGATAACATATTTTGGGAACTACTTGTCTTCCACAGTGGAATCAGGAGAGAAATAAATATGAGAGAGTCTTATTGGTGAAAAACCTTATGGGAATCGTAAGACGATAGTAAGTTGATAGAGATAATGAGAGAGTATTATTGGTGAAAACCCTCAGAGCCACCTTAAGCCGACTGTGAGTTGAGAGAACTGCATATAAGAGAGTCTCATTGGTGAAAAATCCTTGCGGACACCATATGGCGATGCTCAGTTGCAAAAAATAAAATGATAGAGGCTTGTTGGCGAAAACCCTTAAAGGTGTCACTATCCGAACGAGGTCTCTAAATGCAATGGGTCAAAGGAAGCAACTCAATTTCAGGGTCATTAAATAAACAACAATTGGTTGAAAGTTTGGATGAAAAGATTAGGCAGCTTAATTAATAATTCATGTCATAATCATTATAATTGACAATAATTTTCAGGTAAGTTTTCTTTTCTCTTTTTAAAATGGGGAAATTCATTTTTTTCTCTTTATTTTTATTTTATTTTCTTGAGTCAGTTAGCCAAATAAAAAATCATTGTCATTTTTCTCTTGTCTTTGAGTCAAGTTCATGTCAAAATAAGTGAGAAAAGATTTCTAAACTGACTACTAGCTTCATCAATTGCACAAAGCAAGACAAAAAGCCAACATAAGAAAGAGACATGATTGTGCGCCAAAATAGGGCATACAGAAAGTTGTGTCAATAGACATGTCTGGAACTCATGGGAATACTAGGGTTCAAAGGGTTTATCTGAGAATCTTGGTAAAGTAGAGATACTGTGCTTCTTTCAGAGTCACTCATAATAATCTATGTTTGGAACAATGATGCAATAAATCCATGACATGTGCTAAGGGCTAGAAGAAAAGTTAAATGTGTCCAGCGCAAGAACAATTGCCTCAAAATCCAAACACCATGTTTTAAACTCACAAGTTTTCTTTGATAAAACAGGAAACATGTTACCTTCAAAGTACAAATATCAAGGGCTACAATTACTCACTTCTAAAAATGTAGGAAGCTATTTCACTGCACAGGTTTGATAATCAAATCATGGTAAAATTTCATCATTCTATATCCCTCGAAGACATACTTCCTTGTCCAGGCATTTTAATTTTCAATTGCTAGGTTATACACTACATAAATTCCCCTTGACTCCTAGAAGATGTAACTTCTCATCGAGTCATTCCCTTTGACTCCAATCTAGTGTAATCCTCAGCAGTATATAAAGTATGAACATGCAAGAAATGAGCAGACTTAGACAACCTATCAACCACAATCCAAATAGAAGCATGATGGCATCGGGAAGGAGGTAAACCAATCATGAAGCCCATATTTATCTCTTCCAACTTCCAGGTGGGAATACTAAACTCTTGCATCATACCACCAGCTTTTTGGTGTTCAACCTTAACCTGTTCGCATGTTGCACACTTAGCTACAAACGCTTCTATATCTTTGTTCATGCCACTCCACCAATAAATTTCTCGCAAGTCTTGGTACATCTTGGTGGCACTAGGATGAATAGAATATCGCGCCTGGTGCACTTCAGCCATAATCCTCTATCTCAGATCATCAACATTCAGGACACACAATCTACCCTGCAATCTTAACATACCATCTCCCCCTTCGGAGAAAACCTCTACTTTTTGGTCCTTGACTAACTCCTTCAGTGTGACCAAACTAACATCTAAGTATTTCTTTTCTTTCACTTCCGAAACTAAGGAGGATTCGGAACTACTCTGAACCCCTATACTACCTTCAGCAGAGTCAAACAACCTAACCCCTTATCTAGCCAAACGATGTACATCACGAGCAAACTCTTTCTTACCTTCTACCACATGTGAAACACTACCCATGGACACTCTACTTAGGTAATCCGCCACAACATTGGCCTTCCCCGGATGGTACAACACACTCATATCATAGTCCTTTAATAATTCAAACCATCGTCTCTACCTAAGATTCAATTCTCCCTGGGTAAACACATACTGCAGACTCTTATGATCAGTGAAAACATCAACATAGACACTATACAAATAGTGTCTCCAAATTTACATAGCTAACACAACAAAAGCTAACTCAAGGTACTGGGTGGGGTAATTTTTCTCATGGGGTTTCAACTGTCTAGAAGCATAAGCTATCACCTTACCATTCTTCATCAATACACAACCCAACCCAACTCTCGAAGCATCATAGTACACCAGTACATCATCGATGAACAGTTTGACAAACATATCTAGATATGGTCTGAACACTCGATTCATGAGGTCCATGAAAGCTGCTGGGTCATTAGTTAACCCAAAAGACATAACAAGAAAATCAAAATGGCCATAACGAGTTTGGAAAGCAGTTTTCGGGATGTCACACTCCCTAACTTATAGTTGATGATAACCGGAACAAAGGTCTATCTTTGAGAGATAACTTGTACCTTGCAATTGGTCAAACAAATCATCTATTCTCGAAAGGGGGTACTTATTTTTTATGGTGACTTTATTTAGTAGGACGTAATCAATGCATATACGTAAAGAGCCATCATTCTTTCTCACCAAAAACATAGGAGCACCCCAAGGAGAAACACTAGGCCTTATGAAACCCTTATCTAGTAGATCTTTGAGTTGCTCTTTCAACTCTTTAAGTTCTGCTAGGGCCATAAGGTAAGGAGGAATAGAAATTGGCTGAGTATCTAGAAGAAGATCAGTCCTGAACTCTATCTCTCTATCAGGAGGTATCCCTTAGAGATCATCCAGAAAGACATCAGAAAACTCATTGACGACGTTAACAGACGGGAGAGTTGGAGTCTCAGACTTACTGTCTTTGACTCTAAACAAATGGTAAATACATCCCTTGGAAATAAGCTTTCTTGGTTTGAGGTAAGAGCTAAAATGACTTTTGTGTGATACAGAATTCCCAGACTACTCAAAAATGGATGCACTCGAAAATTGAAACTTGACCACTCGAATCTGACAATCAATAGAGGCATAAGAATAATACAGCCAGTCCATACCTAAAATCATATCGAAATCTACCATGCCTAACTTAATCAGATCAGCCAACAAGACTCTATGAAGAATGGTAATAGGACACTTTTTATACACTTTCTAGGCAACAATCGAATCACCTACTGGGGTAGAAACTAGGATAGGCTCAGGAATAATCTTAGGACTTATTTCAAAAATCACAACAATCAAAGCTGTAACATATGAGAAAATAGATCCAGGATCCAACAAAGCATACACATCAAACTAAAATATTCAAAGCATACCAGTAACAACATCGGGAGAGTCCTCCTGTTCCTGGCGGGACAGTAAAGCATAGAAGCTATTCTGGCGCTGCCCGCCAGCATTGCTAGAAGAGGCACCCTGAGCTGGGGATGGGCGAGTCGCTGGAACTGAAGCACTAACAGTGTTAGTCTGGGTCTAAGGCGATAGTCACGATGCCTTTGTCCATCATGTGGACAATATCTAACTCTGTGACCCATGTCACCACACAAGAAACAACCTTTCTTCTTACCCCAACACTCACCCGAATGAGCCCTACCACTCTTAGGACACAGGGGACAATTTGGCCTACTGCCAGTACTGTACTGGGACCTAGATGCATATGACCTCCTACCTTTCACCTTCCTACCTCTAGGCACTGGAGAACTAGCAGATGACGGTGCTGGCATAGACGAATGATCTTGATACTGAGGGCGACTCCCTCCCTATAATCTAGTCTGACCCTATCCGTTCTTGTCAGACCTAGCTCTCTTATTCCCTCTCATTCTATATCTCTCCTTAATCTTGTCTGCCTCAATATGTTGGGCATGAGTCATCAACCTAGAAAGATTCATCTCACAATTCAGCATAGCAGATCTACCCTCCTTAACCACAAAACTAGACATTCCAGTCACAAACTTACTCATACTAGCCCGATTACCAGCCACTAGGTCAGGAGCATACTTGGCCAACTGATTGAACTTTATACAGTACTCCCTAACAGTCATAGAGCCCTGTCGCAGATTCATAAACTCTTCCACGTTCGCCTCCCTTATCTCCAAAGGGAAAAACTTATCTAGGAATATGTCCTGGAACTCTTGCCAAGTTATAGGGATAGCTCCCTCACCTCTACCTTTCCTCTAAGCAACAATCCAGTCATAAGCAAGGTCTTTCAACCTATACGCAGCCAACTCCACACTATTTTCTTCAGATACATAGATTACCTAGGTAATCTTCTGCACCGCCTCTAAAAACAACCATGGATCCTCGTCAGACATGGACCCATAGAATTCTGGCGGATTCATCCGCATGAAGTCTTAGATCTTGGAAGCAGCTGAATCACATCCTGCTATTGTGGAGCTGGGGTTGGGTGGGCCTAAACATATGCAGTAACAGCTTGGGCCAGTACCTAAAAGGCTGCCCAAAATTTAGCATGAGACACGTTTTCAATCCATGGGTCAGCTAGTTGAGGTTGCTGGCCATCATTATTTCTTCTCATTCGACGTAGAGGCATATTTCTAAAGGAGGAGAGTGCGAATCAATAAGAGAGAGAGACACTTTAAGAATGATAGACTTCTGATAGAAAGAATCATACTTTTTCCTAAAACATCTTGTAGCCTCTTGCTTATAGATGTGGCGCACTACACACCGATGATCAAGACTCTACTTAACGTGGCTTGTCCGACTCCCTAGGACACCTTAAAACCTGGCTTTGATACTAATTTTGTAATGCCCTGGAAAATGGGTCTCGGAGCATTACAAGGTGCTTGAGGTTACGAGTATCCCTAAGCTAACCCTTTGAGCCATTTTCATTCAGTTCAACACAAATCAACGGGGTTTCCATAAATAACCCTCAAATATCAACAGAGTAATTATCATCCAAGAATAAAAGAATTTTAGAAAGATAACAAAATACAACTTATTAGTCAACTCCCAACATCTATACTAGTCTGACAAGCCTCTCAAAAAATCAATAAAACCAGTTAGCCATTGAGGCATGCCCCAACTAACTCAAACTAAATTATCAAATGTAAAGGATTCCGTGAAACCAACATCAGACATCACGTCCTCGAAATATGAGGACTCACCACAACAAAGGATGTAGAATAGCGTGCCTAAAGAATCACTGTCGAACCTGGAACTAAGCACCTGAACCTACATTTCGAGAAAATACAGCCCACATCCAAAGATGTGGGTCAGTACCATGGAAAGGAACCGAGTATATAGGGGTGTATGCAGTTATATAAACATCATTATCATAAATATTTATAAGAAATTGCAGGATGTATGAAAGACACACATAGCCCGAAGAATATCATCATAATCATGAGAGAATGAAATAAGTACAATAACACATGTGAGTCATCATATAATTTTTCATTCACTTTCAGTTTATCAATAATATTAATTCTCATAATGTAAATATCATTTAAATCTTTCAAAAGAATAACTTTCACAATTACACTTTGAAATCACTTCACAATTCACCATAGACACAAGGAAACACACACACACTGGGAGATCCTATAACCGACATAAACCATGTGAGCTACATGGAGTAAAACGTACAACCCACATTGGGGAGAGCCATCCTATCCTTGCCATCCGAGTAGGACTATCGATATAAAATCCACACAAACTAGAGATTACTATATAAATCAGCCTCAATCACACTCCTACAGGGGCACGTAGTTCAGGGAAAGTAAGGTCGCTTTATAACTCCCACTCGATGCTAAATATTTCTTCCGGACTTAGCTAATATCATTCAAAGATAATCCACAACAAAACAATTTCTATAATATATAAATATACATCGGGAGCCATCATGCTTCCCATCTATCAAAATCAACCACGTTGTAGATTTCTTTCACACTCGAGTTCAAAACAACTCCATTAAGACCACAAGGTCAAATCATTCAAAATATCTCAAATATTCAACATCAACGTGCTTATAACACACTTTCTCTAAAAAACCACAATTTCCAATGGGGATTCACGATCCAAATATCAATATCATGATAAATATCGTTCAAGATTCATGCTTTATATCTCCACACATGTAAATTCATCTTTCTAAATCATAAACATCAAGAATTTGTAATAATCATCATAAGATATGGGTTCATGCTTCAAATTTGACTAAATCAAATAAATATTATGCCTTTGTAACGAAAATTACTTTTGGACACAAGAATGAAAGAGAGTTCTTGTTGAAAACCCACATACCTTGAATGATGAACTTTAGATCAATACTCATTTTTGAGATGTTAATCATGCCTTTGAATGATGGTTCTTGGAGTTCTTGAACTAGGAACTTGGAATCTTAAACTTTGGAGGTTCTTGAAGTTGGATGTAGGAGCTTAGGGTTTTATTTTTGAGGGAATTTGATGAAATATAATATATAATGCTTCTAATAGGCTTTAATATAGGGTTTGGATGGATTTGGGGTGAGGGGGAGTGACCGAAACGCCCCTAAAAATAAAATAAATCTCAAATCTGTCCTTTGGTGGACTGTTTTGATAGTCTGAAGTAGATCAACCATAACGTTTTACTCCGATATCCAAATTGGATGAAACTAATCTCATTAGAAAGATAACTCTCATATATTTCCATTGAGATACAGTATCCCACCCATATCATTGTGTACGAGGAGTTATGATCGTTTGAAATTTACAAAAGAAATTCTTTTGATAGGCTGAAGTAGATCAACCATAACTTTTTGCTCCGATAGACAAATTAGATGAAACCAATTTCATTGGAAAGAGGACTCGCAGAACTTACCATTAATTAGTAGTATATCACCAAGATCATTATGTACAAGGAGTTATTATCATTTAAATTTGGAGCAAAAATACGCCAGGCCTCAGTACTTTTTCCTGCACGTTTTACACTACTATTCACGGTTTGATCGGAATGTTTGTAACTCGTTGCTCGGGTGTCCATTTTGGATGATCCACATATCATTGGAAATATTATTCAATACACTATGCAATGGTGGGTCATAATCTAAGACATTCAACAAGGAAAATTTATAATTCATTCTAGAAGATAGAACACAACAAGTTTACGCACAAAATTTAAAAGAAAAATTTCTTGGTATATTACATGTAACATTCTCTTACTTCAAGGTTATGATAGCCAGTTCTGAGGTTTATCTTATAGAAATAACTTGTAATCTAAAGTATATCGAACAAGTCATCAACTCTGGGAAGTAGATACTTATTCTTGATTATGACTTTATTCATCTAATGGTAGTCAATTAAAATTATGACAGAACCGTCTTTCTTATGGATGAACAGGATTGTTGTGTCCCAAGGGGAAACACTAGGCTTGATGAAACCCTTATCTAAGAGCTTTTTTAACTGCACTTTTAGCTCCTTATGCTTGGATAAAGCCATTCTGTAGGGTGGAATAGAGATAGGTTGGGTGTCTAGAATGAGATCTAATTATAAAGTAAATATTCCTCTCAGGAGGAACTCTGGGAAGATATTTAGGGAACACATTAGGAATTTCATTTACTATTGGAACTATCTCAGAACTCAGAGTCTTAGAACAGAAGTCCTTGACTCGGACAAGATGGTAAATGCACCCCTTAGATATCATCTTTCTTTCTTTAAGATATCAAACAGTATGACCCCTAAGCATAGAAATACTACCCATCCATTTAATAACTGGCTCATTAGGAAACTGGAATTGAAAATTTCTATCTCTATAATTAACTAAGGAATAACATGAGTGGAGCTAATTAATATCAAAACTGTCATCAAAATCTGTCATATCTAACTGCACAAGATCAACTAAATTGACTTTCTGAGATACTATGACCAGGAAATTTCTATATAACTGCTTGGCTATAATTGACATACCCATTGGGGTAGACATTGAGAAAGGCTCTACTAATATTTTGAGACTCATACCGAAGTTTATAGCTATGTAAGGGGTCATAAAGAAAATGAAGCTCTAGTATCTAACAATTCATAAACATGAATATGAAAGACCTGCAACTTACACATAACCACATTAGGAGAACCTTTCTGATCATGTCGTGTTGGGAGATAATAGAATCTATTCTTGCACTGTCTGCTTGTTGCCCTTGAAGTGGCACCCTGCTGAGTTGGGAGACAGTTTGAAGCTATAGGACGACTGGACCGACCCTACTGACCAACCCTTTAGCAATCCCTGACCCTATGGCCTGGCATTCCATATCAAAGACATATATCACTACTAGCGTTACACTCATAATAGTGATTCATACCATATTTTTGATAGAGTGGATTTGTATGACCACTGTCACACTACCTTGGGATATAGAGCCTAGCTCTTTATCTCGACTATCTTTCCTGAAATAAGAACTGGTGCACTAGCTGAAGATGGAGCTGTGGATGAAAATTTCTAATGAAACTAAGAGTGGATCCCTCTTTCTAACATAACTGAGAAAATTTTTAACTACTTATTCTGGTCTTCTTATTCTCCCTCTCTTTCTTATTATGCTTCTCCTCTTAAATCTATTGAGCATGAACCATGAGTCTAGATAGGTATATCTCTTTATTTAACATAGAATTCCTAAACTCTTTGACCATACTATCAGATACACTAGAAACAAATTTACTCATCTTGCACCTAGATTCAGCCACCATAGTTTGAGAATACCTCATCAACTGAGTGACCTTAAGAGAGTACTTCTTAATACTATTACTACCCTTACTTTAATTTGATTAAATCCTTAACCTTAGCTTCCCTCAGTTCTAGGGGAAATAACCTTTCTAAGAATGTTATGGCAAACTCTTCCTATTTCATAGGCCCTACCTTAACACCTCGATCCTCATTCCCCTACTTAAACAAGGTATGAGCTAAACCCTACAACTGATATGCAACAAATTATGCACAGTCAATCAAAGTGATCCCCATGATATCTATCTCTTTATGCACCATGTCCAGAAAATCCGACGGATCCTCCTCATACTTGGACCCAAAAAAGAAAGGGGGATTTATTTGATTCAAAACTCAAATCCAAGCTACAGTTATTTTTAATACATGATAGGATAGGGTAACAATATAATGGATGTTCTAAGAAACAATAAAAAGGGATAGTTTAGTTAAAGAAACCGTAATTTCAGACTGAGAAACATGGTCGGTCAGGGGATCTTCCTGAATAGGTCGTTGTGCAGGCTGATCCCCATTACTCCTCATGTTGTTTATTCTTGGAGGAATTTTATATAATCAGAATGAATGATGAGTTAGAAATATGAATTCAACAGAGCTCATGCTCCTTCACACGACATGAACACTATAAGAAGTGAAACTTTCCTAAAAATACTTCATAGTTTCTTGTCCATAAGTGTGGCGCACTTCTAACCCTTGGACATGACTCTACTTAATGTGAAATTAGGACACCGTAGGATACTTTAAAATCTTAGGATTTGATACGAAATTTTTTATAACCCGAGGCTACCCCCAATTTGAGATAACTGTGCCAGAGGACATAAGTGACCACTTGTTAACCCATGAGTTGGTACCTACTTTGAGCATTGAGTAAACTATAATAAAATAGATATATGGAGGATAATCTGATAAGATAATGTAAATCTAAATACTGAAATACATAGCAATGACATGCCTAAAATATCTGATAATAATACTGAAAACTATACTGTCTGACTCAAACAATTAATTATACTAAAAACTAAATGAATGTCTAATTATCTGACTGTCTGTCTGTCTAAAAGCCTCTAAACTTCATGAGAAGATGATGGGATAAACTCTAAAATAACTCTAACTAACGAAAAAATAAGGAAATAATTAAATAACTGAGAAAAACATATCATGTCCTCAATGGATGAGGACTCACTATTATAGTTGCTGGGTAACCTATGCTGTCTAAGAATGGTTGGGAAATTGAGCATTCAAACCTATGTTATAAGATAATGTTGTACAAATAAAAGTATGTAATTAGTACTTTGAATATACTGGTGCATAAGATAAAGAAACTCAAGAAAATCCTGATATTTGACAGTGAGATAGGTCTGGGCTAGTTTCTCACAACTTTAATCTTTTGAGGGTCAACTTTAATGCCATCACCAGAAATGATATGATCAAGGAAAGCTACTAATATTAGCTAGATTTCACATTTACAAAATTTGGCAAACAACTAATGGGCTCTGAGGGTATGTAACACTAATCTGAGATGGTCTGCATGATCTTGTTCATTATAAGGGTAGACTAGAATGTCATTAATGAAGACTATGACGAACATGTCCAGGTACTGCTTGAACACATGGTTAATCAAGACCATTAAGATTGCTAGGCCATTGGTATGACCAAATGACATGACTAAGAATTTAAAGTAACCATACCGAGATTTGAAAGATATTTTTGGAATGTCACATTCTCTGACTCTGAGCTAATAATAGCCTGATATGAGGTCTACCATGGAAAAGTAACCGGCATCCTGAAGTTGGCCAAATAAGTCATCCATTCTGGCAAGTAGATATTCATTCTTGACCATGACTTTGCTCAACTAACGGTAGTCAATACATATTCTAAGTGAACCACATTTCTTATGCATGATAAGAGTAGTGCACCCCATGAGGAAACACTGTATCTAATGAATTTCTTATCTACGATATCTTTCAACTATTCTTTTATCCCAATGAGTATTGGGAAGAAGGTCTATTCCGAAGTCAATATCTCGCTTGGGATGGACTCCAGAAAGATCTTTGAGAAACATATCTAGATATTCATATGCTACTAGAACTGACTCAAGACTAAGAGTCACAGAACTATAATCCTTAACTCGAATAAGATGGCAGACAAACCCTTTAGATATCATGTTTTTCACCCTTAAGTAAGAAATATGCTGACCCCTGAGTGTTGAAGTACTACCCCTCCATTCTAGGATAGGTTCATTCAAAAATTAAAAATAGATAATTCTATTTTTGCAGTCAACTGAAGCGTAGCATGAATGGAGATAATCTATGCCAAAAATGACATCAAAATATGTCATCTCTAACTCTACTAAGACTGTTGAATTCACTTTTAGAGATACCATAATTGGACAGCTTCTATATACCCATCGAGCTATGATAGATTTAGCTACTAGGGTAGTGACAGAGAAGGGATCTACTAGGATTTTGGGAATAACTCTAGAGTCAACAGCTATATAAGGAGTTATAAAAATCAATAAATCTCCTAGATTTATCAAAGCATAAATATGTAAATAATAAAATTGTTTTTTTTAAGTGACAACATCAGGAGAACTTTTCTAATCCCATCGGGACTGAAGTGCATAGAAGCTGTTTGGGTGTTGCCCACTGGTGGCATTCGAAGCATCACCCTACTAATTCGGGTGACATCCTGGTGGTTCCTACCACACTTCTAGCGAAGATGATTTATTCGGCCACTGCTAACTTTACCCTGGGGTTTAGGGCCTGGTGCCTTATATTTATTGCCATCTCTGAATTTTGGCACTGGGGCACTGGCTGAGGATGGAGCTGGAACTAAAGATTTCAGGCATAACTGAGAAATATTTCCACCCCCTAACTTAGGCTGAGTAAAGTTGAAGCTACCTGTTCTAACCCTCTTGTTCTCCCTCTCTTTTTCCTTATTCTTAGCCTCTTCTATCTACTGAGCATAGACCATGAGACTGGATATGTCCATCTCCTTAATCAGCATTGTAGTCCTATATTCCTTGACCATACTGTTAGACACGCCCGGCACAAACTTACTCATCGTAGATCTTCTATCAGCTACCGTATGAGGGGCATATCTAGCTAACTAAGTAAACTTGAGAGAATACTCTTTCACTATCATGTTGCCCTATTTAAGATTAATAAACTCCAAAACCTTAGTTTTCCTCAACTACAGTGGAAAGAACCTATTAAAAAAATAGTAGAAATGTCCTTCAATTGTATGAGCCTTGCACCAGCACCCCTATCTTTCTTTCATTGCTTAAACAATGTGTGAACCACATCCTATAATTGATATGCAGCTAACCTATTTCTCTAATTGGCAGTCACTCCAATGATATCTGTGACTTTCTACACCATGTCAAGAAATTCCTGTGGATCCTCCTAAGACTTAGACCTTGTAAATGATGGAGGATTAGTTCGATTAAAGTCCCAAATTCTAGTTACAGCAGTACTGGCCACTGGGTTGGCCTGAAATGGTGTTGGACATTCATTCTGGGCTGCTACAAAATGAGCCAAAATGGTGGAAGCTGCTCGAAATTCTTCATGGGATACATGCTCATCCAGGGGATCTGCTTGAACGGGTGGAGGTACTAACTGATTTCTAGTTCTTCTTCCATTAGTCATTTTTGGAGCCACATTCTGTAAATGAAAGGAAATATTGGATTAGATAGAGAGTTAAACTTGAGCTCATGCTCACTCGTAAGATATGAACACTGAAAGAAGGAAACTTATTACTAAAACTCCTCTTAGCTTCTTGTCCATAAGTGTGGTATGCGACACGCCTATGCACAAAACTCTACTAGACAAAGCCTTCAGACTCCCTAGGACTATTTTGAACCTTAGGCTATGATACTAAGTTTGTAATACCCCGAGTCTACACTCCAAATGCTATATAATACTCATGACCCAGAAGGACCACGAGCCAACCCATGACTGGCACCTACTATGAGCACTGAATAATAATTCTCAAATAATGGGGAAAAAAGGTTGAAATGCCATAAGGTTCATAATATCAAAATAAATACTGAATACTGACAAATAAATACTGAAAACTGAACATTTGTCTAAAATAATCTAGCCTGAAAGCCTCTAACTATCTGAATATAGAGTTGATAAGACAAGTCCCCAACTAACTCCGACTACTGAATATACGGGACTATTGAAATTCTTGAATGATAACTCTGTCCTTGAACTATAAGGACTCATCACTAAATCTGTTGTTGGTAGGCTGGGCTGCTAAGTGTGGTCAGGAGCTTGTGTGTCTGAACCTATTATATAAGACATCGTAGTGCAAAAAAAAAGATTATGTATCAGTACTTTAAATGTACTATTATGCTAAGTGAGGTAGGATAATATGCAAGGGTTCATATGCATGAACAATAACTTGTTGAGAAATATGAATATAACTGAATGAGAGTACATGTCTATCTAAAATTCTTGTAAATACTGATTATGCTATTCTGCATAAGAATCTACTTTACTGTAACTGAGATTACTGATAACTGAATTACTGATAACTGAGTTACTAAGACTGTGTGACTATATAGCTGAGTTACTATTAACTGGCTGACTATTTCTGAAAGTCCTAATTTTGTAGAACTAAACTAAGTTCTATTTTGAGCTGGGTAAAACTGTAACTGTGAGAGTATTCATCTAACCAACATACCCCGATTATAAACTTAGTTGGGGTCCAACCTGTGACCCTAGTTGGAAGGGTTTTAGCACCTTGCCATAGGATACTAACAATAGTTGTGAGTTAGCCCTATCTAGCCGGAAGACATTTTATTAACCCTCACTTGCAGAAAAACTCATATGAGATGTATCAACCATTATCTGGTAGGAAGATATCTCAACCTATGCTGGCTACGTAGTTCTATAACACAGGGATTGAAACCAAGGGTCAAACCCTTCACTGATTGGAATTCCCCCATCCCTACGTTTGCTCACTGTTGATTTCTACTCTTAACTGAATAGACACTGAACTGGTTTTTTGATTGTACTAGGCTTGAATAAACTGTTATTAATCGAGCTAAATGAATGAATTGGATTGAGTATACTGAGTTTTGTTAACAGAAAGAATACACTAAGTTTTGTAACTAACTAAGTACTGTTGTACATGACAACACTAAGACTATTTTAAAGCTACTGTAATTCTAAGTAAACAACTACATTTTGGGTATTGAGTACCCCCAAGATTCGATAGCATTGAAATTAAAACATGGCATGGTTATAATAGCACAACAATAGTAGCTAGTTAATAATGCTTCTATTTAGATGTTTTGTCAAACACTTGAGATGCATGCATTATGCTTATAATTATAACTAACATGCAAGCATCATGATCATAATCCCAACTAAAAATTTCAAGGGCTATTAAGATAAATAAAAATAACCCTACACATATGTTAATTACTTCACATGAAACTTGCAATAAATCATGGATTAAGACTCAAATAACATGATAATCATGGATACAATCAAATTCAACATGAAATTCATGAAAGCAATCAACTTGTAGTTTTAAAAGAGGTTCATGAACTCCAAGTGTGGAAGGAAACCCTTAGATTAACACATAATATACCTTGATTGTAAATTCTCTGAAAGTTGTGGTGAATTTCTGTAATACCCCATATGTTTTTAAGCTAGGAGACGAACTATTTTTCCTACGTATGAAACCGCCTATCCTATGCGCAGCATTTTAGTACGTGACTTAAAATGAGTATCCTAGCAATAAGACAGCTTATGATACATTAAGCATGTTCATATGAGTCACTTAAGGTAGTACAAGCTAAGAGTTTTTGAATCCATCAAGTTTTAGTGTTTGATTTTATAGGGGTCATATTTGAATGAGTATAACTCAATGTTAATGTAGTATTTCTGCATATTTATATGAACCAAATTGTAGATAATTGAATTATCTTTCCAAAGATACCAATTTCGCCTTAATCTAATACCCGAGTGAAAAGTTATGCCCATTTTCGTGAGAGATAGTAAGGATAAGCGATTGGTTACGCGCCGCCTAACTCAGTTCCAGTGCCAAAAACACTCCGTTTTGAGTTATTTTGAGGGTAATTAAGTCTTTTAACACTTCTTACTCATTCCTAAACTTAACCCTACGAAATATATAGCTTCTAAACACATTACAACCCTATTAACATCTCAAAGCTCATCATCCAAGAGCACCATAGGAGAAAAACAACTAGGGTTGCACAATCAAGCTTGAAGATCAAATTTTAAGGAAATTCCTTCATCAATCATCTAGAACCTCCAATTCAAGGTATGCGTAGTGTTCATACATGGATTTCTTTCGTCCGTTGAGTTCAAGAATCAATCTTTAAAATATAAAAGCTTGGTTGATTGTGGTGATATGATCATACCCATGTTAATGTTTGTTTGTTTTTCTATATAATAGTACGTGTTAGTTGATTTATGGATCCCTTTCATCGATAAAGCTCAAAAACAATCTTTTTCATTATAAAGTATGATTTCAATATTGTTGGGTATTGATGATCATGTTGTTGATATTGGGTGATTCCCAAGATGGAATCTTTATATGTTTTTTTTTTAATTTCATGATATCATATAAGTCAGAAACATGTAAATTTGGTTGTTCATGATGTATAATTTGATGAAATCCACCTATGCCTTAAAGAATGCATGCAAGGTATTTGATAAAATGCCTAGGATCCTAGAAATTCCTATTTACATGATTTCATGATATCTAAATAACAAGTTCATGTTAGTCATACACTCCAATATGAATTTCCATGCAAATTATGTGTTGTTATTATTGTGGTATAAAGCATGTATGGTAATGGAGATATAATTATTTATACAAAATATAACCATGCTTTCCCTACTATGTTTGAGATGTTGAATAAATGCATGAAGTATCATATCCCCAAATCATTACAATATGAACTAAACGTTACATGTTATCGTTCCCTTACGCTTGAATGGTTTCCATGCGATTGCTATGAATAGTATATGCTGTCGGAATGCCCATGATATTAGAATATGAGATTTATGACATGATTATAAGCATTCCTATTCGTGATATATATTATGATGACCATGTACTTCATGAAATCCCCCACTCATGTATTATGGATTGTTATTGATGCTCATATACTCAAGAAATTCATGTTGTGTCAGTTTCCTTCCATCGAGTCCTGGGGGTAGTTGTACCCAAAAAATATAGTTGTGTGCCTAGAGCCATGTCATGCTTTCATAACACTCTCAGTTAAGCCATGATCTATAGAATTCAGTCAGTCATATGACTCAGGAAAACTCAGAAATCTCAGTAATCTCAGTAGTCCAGTAATCTCAGTAATCTTAGTGCTCAGTAACCTCAGCAACCTCACCAACCTCAATATTCACAGTCAATCTCAGTAACTTCAGTACTCTCAAGCAGTCCTCAAAACTCAGTACATTTCATTAATCATTGGAATCCAGTAATCTTAGTTTAGCTCTGCTAAACAATACCACTAGTATCAATCTAGTTAATTAGTATCAGTTCAGCTAACCGGTTCAATTCAGTTATTCAATTTAGCTTAGTTATTCTGTTCAGTGTCCTTCAGATGGGAGTAGAAGTCAGCACTGGGTGAACCCAAGGATGGGAACTTACCCGCCAATTCAGGTTGTGATTCTTAGTAGTCATCCTTATGTTCTAGAGCTACGTAACCAGTGTAGGTTGAGATATCTTAACCCATCAGATTAGGGTTGATGAGGTTTCTTAACTCGTCAGTTTAGGGTTCCCACCATTCTCATTGAGTACCTGCCAATATAGGGTTCTCACAGCTGTCCTTACCAGTAGCACGGTATTGACACCCCTTCAGTTAGGGCAGAGATTGGACCCCAGCTTAGCTATTATAGCATATTTAGGGCATGTCAGTTAGATAACTACTTCCCACAATTTTAGTTATATATTTTAGGACTGTCAGCTATAGTTTTCTAGTCTCAGTAAAAAACTCAGATAGTACTTCAGACTTCAGTATATCAGGACTGGCAGATACAGTCAACTCAAAAATAGAATGGAACTCGGATTGTTTCCTTCAGATTTATCTACTGTGTGATATAGTCACTTATGCTATTAATCACAACAGTAATCAAAACCTATGCTATTAGTACTCAGCTTCAGGACTGTCAGATACAGTCAATCAGACCAGCTTTTTATAATTCGAACTATCAGAAACAATTATTAATTTATTAGTAATGAAATATCAGTCTCTTAGTATTCAATAATATTGTATCAGATCTATCACATATTAGTGATTTACATATCAATATCAGTAAACTCAGTCTTTCAGAATCTTATTATTAGTACACTCATTTTGTCAGTATTCATATTTAGTAGTTAGTATCTCAACGACTTTAGTTAAAGTTACGTATGCATGTATGTACTCTCACATTCATATCTGTTAGTATTTTTAATGATTATAACCCTTTGCATTTAGCCTACCTCACTCATATACTCAGTACATTCAGATGTACTAACGCATTTGCGCTATGTTGCTTTCTCTTATGTTACACCAAAGGTTCAGAGGCATGAGCTCCAAATTAGCAGTAGATTCCAGGATCAGCAGTCAGAGTTAGCCGTGAATCCTCATCCTTTGAGTACATGATGATTTCATTTCTATTTCAATTTTTAGTTTATTTCATTAGTTGGAGTTAGTTGGGGACATGTCCCATCAACTCCTTATTCAGTTTAGTCAGAGGCTTTAAAACTAGATGTTAGATTAGATGTTCACACTTCAGTATTTATGTTTCTTTTTCGGTATTGATATACCATATTTTTTAAATATGCATTAGTATTGAACCTTATGGCCTTACAGTTGATATTTCTGCATATTTTATGAGATATTATGCAGTTATAAGTATAGATATCAGTCATGGGTTAGCTTGTGATCCTTTGAGGTCATGAGCACTTTGTAGCATTTTGGTTCAGAAAATTGGGGCGTTCCAAACTTGGTATCAGAGCCTAAGGTTCAACAGTGTCCTAAGAAGTCTAAAAGTTGCATCAAGTAGAGTCTTGTACATGGGCGTGTTGTGCACCACACTTATGTGCAAGAGGCTATGAGATGTTTTAGGAATAGTTTCCCTTCTTGCGTGTCTCAAGATCGAGCTATAGCAAGTTTGTTTAAGGAAACCATGTAGATTCATATAATGCACCCCTCATGTTCACTTTAACTTAATTTCAAAGTAATAGAAACAGTGAAGTTGAAAGTCCTAAAGAGAGGTCTTTCTCAGAAAGTCCCTACGGTCAGTTATGAGATTAGAAACAAACTCAAATAGTATCCCATTAGTTCATTCTTGTTCCAAGTTCGTATAGATTTTATTTATGATCATGAGAACTCATTCTTGAACCCAGAAGTTTAGCAGTAGTAGAGTTGGGATCGTATTATTCTATTTGATCAGATTATGTATTAATGGGGATTAGATCAGTAGGCTGGAACAGTATGAGCTAAACACTTAAGTTTATTGACTCAAAATTAAGCATGAAGGTATGAATGTGATATTAGCAGTATGTGAGGAAACAAAATTAGATGATGTGTTTAGTAAGACAGAAAGGTGTTGAACATAATGTAGGTATGTGATGGTACATCAAGTACCTAAGCCAGGCCCTTAGATTTTAGTAGTAGATCCAGTATGTATAGAAAGCAGTAAGAGAATACAATTCCAAACCCATTATCATCTTAGTGCAGAGTTTTTTATTTCAGCTATTACGAAACCAACTCAGGCATTGCATACCAACTTTATGGTCACAAACTATAATCATGTATGAATTCAATTTCTAGCATAAGGAGTCCCTTTTACTCCATAGTACGAGTCATGTTCCATGAGAACAATCTACTTTCACACACTTTCCATGAGATTATGTGTGCCTTCAGTTCCCAATAGAAGGGGTTCAGTGCCAGCTCCCTCAGTATTCAAATCATATCCCACGAGTACAGAAAACTCTAGACTCAGTTCATGAAGCTCGACTCATGTATGCATATCATGCTTTCCAGTATACTTAGCTTTCATGACTCATTCTATGCCGCTATAGATCAGATGTATTTAGACTATCTAATGTATATCCTCAGTTCAGACCTTATTAGTAAATCCAAACTATTGATGTTTTATTCCTCAAGTACCAGTCATGTGTCAAGTTTAGTTTGTATCTATTCATGTTTCAGGTCCTCCTGATTTAGTCCTCTAGTTAACTTTCCTTATAGAACAGTTTAGTGATGAGTAGTTGTTTAGATAAGAAAAGATTGTTGCATGCTTACTTTGCACGAGGGCGTAGTTGTGAAGATAGGCCTGAATGTTATGATAAATGTGCAAGTAAACATCTAGAAAGGGGTCGCATTTAGAAGTTGGGAAAGTACAAAGTGTAAGTGTACATTTAGATCTTTGACTTATGTCAGTACCTAACATGTAGCCATCAAAAACTCAGTTGCCAACTCAATTATAGTTTTGGTATCCAGCACTCAGTGATCAGTGTTCAGTCCTTGAATTCAGTATTTCTGTACTAGATATAGTCTTAGTTATAATGTCATCTTCAGTTCAGTAACCAGATTTGAAACTCAGTACAGTTCCAGACATGCTTGACCATAGCATTTAGGTTGTCAGTACTCAGTTATCAGTGTTTCAATACCCCAATTTATAGACTACCTCAGAGCCATGTCATATTCTTGGTCTCGTATTTGCAAATAATATAGACTTCATGAATCCATGCTCAAATACCTCATTCTACTCAGTCAGTCCTTAACTCCTACATATAAAACTCAAAAATCTCAGCCCATCTATTCAGACTAAGTACAGTTTAGCTTTGCCGATCCAGTATTCAGCTATCAGTTATTCAGTTAATCAGATAAGTTAGTGTATTTATGCACTCATGTTTAGCTCAGTTCATTTATCATGTCTCATTTTTAGATCCTAGTTATTCAGTCATGACTCAGTTCCTAAGTGTTTTGAACATCACCTCAATTTCCCTCAGTAGCTCATCCAAGTCAGTATTTTTTGAGGGATATAGTGTCCCAAGGGGGAGATACATCATACCCCCAAACTTTCATGACATAAACGTGTTGTTCTCTTTTTTTTTGATGAATCTAGTTTGGAGAAGGGGTACTCATAAGATAACCCTCAAGCTCCAACTTCAGTTGTATGCCATGTTTTCAAGATTCAGTTCAGATCATGATATTCAGTATATCTACCACGTCCTAGACTAAGTTATAATCTCATGTTTCCGATCATGCATATGGAGTAACTAATCTTAAACTTATCAATATTATCAGTTAAAAGTAATAGTTTTCCTAAAACTTACTCGTTCTCATGTTCATATTTCAGTGCCAAACTTGGTATTCAGTTCCATGCTAAGTTTTCATTTCAAACTTGATATATTTACCATTGCATGTTCATGAGTAAGTTTAGTCATGAATTCACGCATCAGATATGTGTGATCATCTCATTAGTACTTTTAGTTATGCATTCACGTATCATGTCAGTCATATAATCATGTATCAGATATGCATGAATTCATCCTTTCAGTTGTGCATCAGATATGCATTCTCATTTTGAGAAAACTCACTTTATTAGAACCCTCAGTCTTATATTCATGAATCAGTTTCCCATGCATCAGATATGTATGTTTAGTATGTTGTGCTCAGCTTTCAGTCATGCCAGTCATGAACCCATATTTCATTAGTGTATGTCTTGTATGTACTTCATTTATCATCTCTCTTGCTTTAGTTAATTTCCATTTGAGGATCAATGTTCCCAAGGGGGTGATATTGTAATACCCCATATGTTTCGAAGCTAGGAGACGAACTATTTTTCCTACGTATGAAACCTCCTATCCTATGAGTAACATTTTAGTGCATGACTTACAATGAGTATTCTAGAGATAAGATAGCATATGATACATTAAGCATGTGCATATGAGTCACTTAAGGTAATACAAGCTAATAGTTTTTGAATCCATCAAGTTTTAGTGTTCGATTTTGTAAGGGTCATCTTTGAATGGGTATAACTCGATGTTAATGTGCTATTTCTACATATTTTTTCCCAACAAATTATAGATAATTAAATTAGCTTTCCAATGATACCAATTTTGCCTTAATCCAGTACCCGAGAGAAAAGTTATGCCCATTTTCGTGAGAGAGTAAGGATAGGCGATTGGTTAGGCGCCGCCAAACCCAACTTAGGCGATTGGTTAGGCGTCGCCTAACTCAGTTCCAGTGCCAAAAACAGTCCGCTTTGAGTTATTTTGAGGTTAATTAAGTTTTTTAACACTTCTTACTCATCCCTAAACTTAACCCTACGAAATATATAGGTTCTAAACACATTACAACCCTATTAACATCTCAAAGCTCATCATCCAAGAGCACCATAGGAGAAAAACAACTAGGGTTGCACAATCAAGCTTGAAGATCAAATTTCAAGGAAATTCCTTCGTCAACCATCAAGAACCTCTATTCCAAGGTATGCATAGTGTTCATCCACGGACTCCTTTCGTCCGTAGAGTTCAAGAATCAATCTTTAAAATACAAAAGCTCGGTTGATTGTGGTGATATGATCATACCCATGTTAATGCTTGTTCGGTTTTCTATATAATAGTATGTCTTAGTTGGTTTATGGATCCCTTTCATATATAAAGGTCAACAAACCTCTTTTTCATTATAAAGTATGATTTCTATATTGTTGGGTGTTGATGATCATGTTGTTGATATTGGGTGATTCCTAAGATGGAATCTTTATATGTTTTTTTTAATTTCATGATATCATATGAGTTGGAAACATGTAAATTTGGTTGTTCATGATGTATACTTTGATGAAATCCACCTATGCCTTAAAGAATGCATGCAAAGTGTTTGATAAAATTCCTAGGATGCTAGAAATTCCTATTTACATGATTTCATGATATCTAAATAACAAGTTCATGTTAGTCATACACTCCAAAATGAATTTCCATGCAAATTATATGTTTTTATTGTTGTGGTATAAAGCATGTATGATAATGGAGATATAAATTATTTATACAAAATATATCCATGCTTTCCCTACCATGTTTGAGATGTTGAATAAATGCATGAAGTATAATATCCCCAAATCATAACAATATGAACTAAACGTTACATGTTGCCGTTCCATTATGCTTTAATGGTTTCCATGTGATTGCCATGAATAGTATATGTTGTCGGAATGCACATGATATTAGAATATGAGATTTATGACTTGATTATAAGTATTCCTATTCATGATATATATTATGATGACCATGTACTTCATGAAATCCCCTACTCATGTATTTTGGATTGTTATTGATGCTCATAAACTCAAGAAATTCAAGTTGTGTAAGTTTCCTTCCATCGAGTCCTGGGTGTACTTGTAGCCGAAAAATATAGCTGTGTGCCTAGAGCCATGTCATGTTTTCATGACACTCTCAGTCAAGCCATGATCTATAGAATTCAGTCAGTCACGTAACTCAGGAAAACTCAGAAATCTCAGTAATCTCAGTAACCTTAGTGCTCAGTAACCTCACCAATCTCAGTATTCACAGTTTATCTTAGTAACTTCAGTACTCTCAACCAGTCCTCAAAACTAAGGACATTCCTTCGGTCATTGGAATCAAGTAAATTTAGTTTAGCTCTGCTAAATAATACCACTAGTATCAATCCAGTTAATCAGTATCAGTTCAGCTAATCAATTCAGTTTAGTTATTCAGTTTAGCTTAGTTATTCAGTTCAGTGTCCTTCAGATGGGAGTAGAAGTTAGCAACGAGTGAACCCAAGCATAGGAACTTACCTGGCAATTCAGGGTGTGATTCTTAGTAGTCATTCTTATGTTCCAGAACTACGTAGCCAGCGTAGGATGAGATATCTTAACCCATCAGTTTAGGGTTGATGAGGTGGCTTAACCCGTCAGTTTAGGTTTCCCACCATTCTCATTGAGTACCTGCCAATATAGGGTTCTTACATTTGTCCTTACTAGTGGTGCGGTATTGACACCCCTTCACTCGGGGCAGAGATTGGACCCTAGCTTAGCTATTACAGTATATTTGGGGTATATCAGTTAGATAACTACTTCCCACTATTTTAGTTACAAATTTTAGGACTATCAGCTACATCTACCTAGTCTCAGTAAAGAACTCAGATAGTTCTTCAGACTTCAGTATATCAGGACTATCAGATATAGTCAACTCGGAAATAAAATGGAACACAGATAGTTTCCTTCAAATTTATGGACTGTGAGATATAGTCAATTATGCTATCAATCACAATAGCTATCAGAACTCATGCTATTAGTACTCAGCTTCAAGACTGTCAGATACAGTCAATCAAACTAGTTTTTCATAATTCAAACTGTCAGAAACAATTATTCATTTATTAGTAATAAAATATCAGTCTCTTAGTATTTAGTAATATAGTATGAGATCCATCATTTATTAGTGATTTACATATCAATATCAGTAAACTCAGTCTTTCAGAATCTCATATCAGTACACTCATGTTGTCAGTATTAAGACTTAGTAGTCAGTATCTCCACGAGTTCAGTTACAGTTATGTATGCATGTATGTACTCTCACATTCATATCAGTCAGTATTTTTCATGCATATAACCCTTTGAATTTAGCCTACCTCACTCGTATACTAAGTACATTCAGACGTACTGACGCATTTGTGCTATGGTTCTTTTTCTTATGTTACACCATAGGTTCAGAGGCATGAACTCTAAATCAGTAGTAGATTCTAGGATCAGCAATAAGAGTTAGACATGAGTCCTCATCCTTCGAGGACATGATGATTTCATTTCTATTTGAGTTTTCACTTTATTTCAGTACTTATAGTTAGTTAGGGACATGTACCATCAACTCCTTATTCAGTTAAGTTAGAGGCTTTCAGACAAGATGTAAGATTATATGTTTAGACATCAATATTTATGTTTCTTTGTGGTATTAATATACCGTATTTTAAAATATGTAATAGTATTGAACCTTAAGGCCTTACAGTTCATGTTTCCGCAAATTTTATGAGATATTATGTAGTTTACAGGTACAGATATCAGTCATGGGTTAGCTTGTGGTCCTTCGAGGTCATGAACATCGTGTAGTATTTTGGTTCAAAAAATTGGGGCGTTACAATTTCTTGGGACTTGAATCTAGATTTTGATGGCTTAGGGTTTGTTCTGAAGAGAATTTGTGAATAATGAGTGAATTTTGCAGTTAAAAAGGCTTAATTTGTGTTTTGAGGTTCATATTAGGTGGTAAAATAACCTAATTACCCCTCTCTTGATATGGATTATAATTACTGAAAAACATGTCCAGCGATGAATAGAGCAACGCGCTGCATCGATGGGGTCGACGTGATGGCTGGCGCAATATATCGAGATCATGTAGGCTCACTGGAATTTGCACTGGGGAGCTGGGGAAAAATATCTATCCACAAGATAGGCAATGCGATGTATTGATCCACTATTTTGGACTCCCAAATATGTCTCAAATGATGTTTGAAAATTCTGAAATTTATTTGAGAACACCTACTGACATTCCTCATCATGAATCTACCTAAAAATTGATATTTTAGGGTCATGATGGCTGAAAATAAGTTCGTCAAAATATCAAGGACAATATAAAACTAAGTGCCAATACTTAATTTTATAAGTTTGGGACCTATTTTCATGCTACAAAGGACTGAGTTATGCTTTGATTTTGCGGGCGTCTTACATGGTAATGCATCTTCAGTGCCCCTCGCCCATCCACTAGATCTCCTTCATTAGGTGTTATTCAAGTATATTGAGGGTTTTTGAAGATCTTTGTGGAGAGTCATAGATTCATGGACACTCAGCTATAGAATGTCGAGGTCATGCTTGTGACTTTTTATGAGCAGATATAGCCATGGGTCTTCAATGGAATCGAGATTGATGAGGGTAGATTGGATGCTACATATAGAGGCGTTATATAGGAGTTATGCATAGATTTGCCTACAAGTATTGATACTTTTGAGGGACGTGTGGTAGCCTTGGTTTGCAAAGATTGAGGCACAAAATCTTAGGCATATTAGGGAGGAGGTGGATGTTTTGCGATGAAAGGTACACTCTTTTACTAAGAGCCACATATCGACCATCACTCCAGTTTTTACCTAGTTATTCGAGGACCACATATGTATGGGCGGAAACACTTTAATTTATTTCTTAAAAATGAGGATATGAGCCCCATAGTTTGGACCATGAGAGGTCAAGGGGGAACCTGCAGGATCCAACTATGCTATATGTCCGGGCCCTGAAAAGGGTCAGACATGAGTCAGTAGAGACTATAACAATTTATCAGCGGAGGAAAGCAGAGATAGAAATGGGTGAATACTCTAGAAATGTACTACAACCACCACCACTACTGCCAGTCCAAATACACTCATTGAGGGATTATCATGATACGGATGACTATATCATCCCAAGTACGATCGAATTCTATTATTTTATATTATTTGTGCATTGGGCAAAGTTTACAGTTGTAAGTTAGGTGAGGATATACCATAGCCATTGAGGGTTTTTATAGTAATTTTTCTTTTACTGTCAGCAGTGATATGGTTATAGTAATGATATGTCTAGGTTTAAAATTTGTGTAGTGATATGTTTTGTTTTGTTTTGTATTTTTTTTTGTGCAATTAGAAGAGTTTTATGTATCTAGGGGTATTGTCATTTTTTATTTCAAGAAAAATAATACCCCTTAAAATTTTTTTTTTTCAGAACTGCGTCAATATATATATGTTTGACTTTTATGGATCTTTTTATGGTATTAGAAATATGGACATGATAATCATAACTAACGTGTCCATGAACTACGTATGTAAGTAACTTGTGATGTGATTCTGTGCCATGTGTGTGTCAGATGCTACTTAGTTCTCTTTATATGTTAAATCAAGAGCTTGTTCGACTAGTCTTGCCTAGGTTGTAGGACAGTCAGTCAAGGATCATATGCCAATTTTTTAGTTTAGTCCACTTTTAGCCTTGATGACATTGCGTGTGTGAAATAGCATCCCTTGGTCCAATTTTTTAGCCTTGAAGCCTACTTTTTTTAACCTGTAACCTTTCCAGAGTGCCAATGAACCTATTTTGACCCTGGTCTTCCTTGGATACTGTACACCTCAACTCAGGAAAATCCCCTATATTGATGGTAGCTATCACAGGGATGTGTGATATATATTGGGTGTGAAGAAAGGTAAAAAAAGAAAAAGTTAGTAGGGCTGGGTATGATAAAGGAAGGAAAAAAATAAATAGAAAGGAAAAACAAATAAAGAATAAAAAAATTTCCACACCCAAGTTGAATGTGCATTAAGTAATCAAAGGGTGAAATAAAAGGAAATTGATTAAGTGTGGTCCGCAAAGTTAGTGTAGTCCCTAGGAAGCTTAGTGACTTAATACCAATGTATACCATACTAGCCCTCTAAGTTTACATTACAAGCCTAATAAAGTCCTACAAAGATCCTAACTAGACTATCTAAAAAGAAAGGGAAAAAAATAAGGGCAGGCCTATGATATTTGATGTGTATTGGTTGAACTTCTCTTTTAAGTGTGAGTGTCTCTTGACCTTCCCTGCATTGATAGGAGTACTTCATATGAGTGAGTTGGACTTCATTATTGTTAGAGCACATGGGCTGCAATATATTGTTGATGCATGCTTTCCTGATGCTAATGTAATTTCCATATATTGTTCAATTATATAACATTATTATGCATCATATTCATAAATGGTCGGTTTTTAACTTGTTCAAATAGGAGGGGGGAAAATATATTTTAGAATGAAGTGATGATTGACTGCGTTAGATAGCTTAGATTCTCTTAGTTAAGCGCCATGTTTTTGTTTTGTATTATTGTGGTTCTTACGGACAAGAAAACATTCTAAGTTGAGGGTGTTTGTATGCTATAGAAACACCACATTGTTGATGCTTATAACGATGAAAATATGCAAGTTTCTTAGGTAGTTTTGTAAGATATGTTGTGTTTTGTGTTTGTTTTGTAGGAAACTAGGTTTTCGATGATAAATTGAATAAAATGATGTATTGTTATTGTTTTTGATACTTACTAAGGTTGTTTTGGGCATATGTACCACTATCGGGCATATATGACCTAAGATAGTGTAGAGATCAAAGTGCAGGGGCTTAGAATTAGAAATATTAAATACCCTACACTAGCCTATATCCATATATGGTCCGTATATGACCCAGGATAGTGCATAGTTTGAATGTCCAAAGATCTCACAAATCAAACTTTAGTTCTGGTACTTACCTAGGTCTACATACTGTCAGTATGTGGCCAAAGTAAGTGGCCACCAACCATGTTTTTCCTTTTTCATTTGGGATTTTATTTTTAGTGTTTCCTTGGGTACTATATATACTCTTTATACATTTTAAAGTTAGGTTACGAACTTTTAACACTCAGAAACATATATTTGATTCCTAGATTTGATTTTGGTCTTCGAATTTCTTTTATATTACTTTTGACTGATAATTCTATTACAGTATTTGAGTTTTATTGAGTTATTATTGTGATATTGCTTAATGATATTCAATATGAATTCTTTTGATTGTCTCACAAGCATGAGTGGCTAAAAGTTATAGCTAGGGTTATATGAACCCAAGGTAAGTAAGTAGTAGGGCAAATATTAAATCCTCCTAGCTAATTGTTGTTGCATGCATTGTGTTTACCTACACGCTTATTTTTTTTCTTAAAAGTTGCAAATGTTAGGATCCATCTTGTATTCACAACGAACCTGAGGGATGTAGAGATTAGGCTAAGGAGATCATGACAGCCATTTTGTCTTAACTGTGAAAATATGCTTACTTGTTTGATCTTCTTAATATAGTTGACTTATATGTAATCAACTTAAGACTTAGAAGAGATAGCTGAAATTAGGGTCTAAGGTAAGGATTAGTATGGAGATTCTCTAAGACCAAGTGGAGATACATGGAATTCACAAAATTATCCTGAGAGGTGGTTAGTGATAACTATCTTACCAGAATCTACATGCACAATAGCTAAATAGTTAGGTTGAATATGACAAGTCTATTGAGTTAGAATCCAGGGGATCATAAACCTAGTATTCATCTATGACTGATCAAAAATAGAGTTGATATGTGCTACTTTCTTGAGATGGCCACTTCAAAACCCCTATTTAGATTTCCAGTTCTACCCATTGATTAATAAAAGTGCAAGGAAAATTTTCATTTATACCCTTAGGTTTGATTGCAACCTGAGTTAGGTTATTACATTTTAAAAATGACCGCAATAGCCTTATTTAAGGTGTAGTTTGGGCATGATAAGAATCAAAAGAATGACAATCACTGACTAGATATCACTACTCAATTCGCTAAAGCTATTATTGATCCATCTATGACTATGGTTGACAAGGTAAGGAATTATACTATGGATGTTTATAATTCACCTAAAACTAAAACATAGAAGTTAGGGACTAATGATGATACATTGCAAAAATTCATGGGTGTGGGGAATAAGATGATAATGATAAAGGGAATGGTCAGGAGGTCATACCAGCAGTGAAACTTATTCCACGACCTCCTCCACCTTCTCATTAAAGTTTGTAGAAGAAATCTAAATATGGGAAATATAATAAGTTTATGTTGATACTGAAGAAACTATCTGGGAATATCCCTCCTGTGGAAGATTTAGAGCAAATTCCTAGTTATGAAAAGTTCATGAAGGATTTGGTGATCAAGAAGTAGATGGTGAGTATTTATCCTACTAATAATATGCATCAATGTAGTGCTATTGCATTGCAATATTTTATTTAAAACATGGAGGATCTCAAAGCTTTCTGTATTCCTTGTACTCTTCAATCCTTTAATTTTTCAGGAGCACTACGTGATCTGGGAGTTAGCATCAATCTAATCCTACCAATTGACAAGAATATGGGAGTTGAATAACCTAAGTTGGCCTCTATGAGACCATTGATAGCCAATCACACTGTGTAGAAGCAATTGATATATTGTGTGATTCTTTGGTGAAGATGGATTATTTCATATTACAAGTACACGTTGTAATTATTTTTTGTGAGATTGATTTTAACATCCCTACAATCATAGAAAAACACTTCCTAGTTACATTAGGGCATTGGTTGACAAGGAGATGGAATAGATAACAGTTAAGTTAATTATAAATTTGTCACAATTATTTTATGTCAGTCATTGAGGCAACCAAAGGATATGTTGGATGTTTTTGTGATAGACACTATAGATGAAGATGCATTATTTGTAACTATAGAGGAGAGACTTAGTATCAAGGCACTTTTAGTAGTGATAAGGAATTTTTCAAGAGATCATATCGATGACCATAATGAGATAGGGATCCGAAATGTTAGTAGAGGTTCTTAAACTTATCGACCAAATAGGTTTGACCATGATTTAATGAATAAAGCAACCCTTCCATCTCGCCCAACCAATGAGGAGCCATTAGTTTTACAATTGAAGACCAACCCCTCTTGTTTGTGTAATGTGTTCTTCGAAAAAACAATACCTTATCGTTTATCATTATAGCAATTTATTGGTTTCATAGGTTAAGGCCTCGATATCAATTTTATAGAGGTTTAAATGGTCTATTTGTTGGACAATTATTGATATTTTCAAAATTCTACCAAGAATTTGCACTCACGAGATTCAACTTTAACTGGAGTGAGTATCTAGCATTGAGCATTGGTAATTCCTAAATCCATCTATGCAAGAGATGGTGAAAAAAAGATTATTAAGTGGTTAGATACAAGTGTAGTTTATGTTGTATAACAAGTGGGTGACCCCGGTTCAGTGTGTGTCAAAGAATGGTGGGATCAAATGGTTCCTTATGAGGAAAATGACTGATTTCCTAAAAGACTAGTTATATGATGATGAGTTTGCATAAATTATTTAAACATGAATACTTGGACAGAAAATGATCACTTTCCTATGCCATTAATGGACCAAACATTAGATCATCCTTTTGGTAGTGAATGTTATTGTTTTCTTGATGCTTATTTAGGGTATAATTAAATTTATATTTCCCCAAGTTTCAAGAGAAAACCACTTACACATGTCTATCTGGTATGTTCTCATTTAAGAGGATGCCTTTGACCTTTGTAATGCTCCCACCACCTTTTACCATAACATGATGTTCTATTTTATTAGATATGGTGGAGGATATAATAGAGTTCTTCCTAGATTATTTCTCTATTATGGGTGAATCGTTTGATGACTTTTAAGCTCACTTGCCTAATGCACTGGAAACATGTTATGGGTGTTTGGTTCAAAATCAGGAGGGCATTATGCGGATGCTTAGAGTTTGCAAACCGATATGGTTATAATTCAAATGACAAATAAAAGTGTATTGAAAATACATCTTATTGATATTATTTGGACAATTGGTCTACACATGAAAACTAATATCAAATAAAATATAAAAACTATTGGGAGAACATCTTCCCCTAAACAAGACTCGTCAATGACTACATTATGGATGCAACTATGTTCATGTATGAGTAGGGGGCCTTCTAATTATAGAGTGCCAAAATCTTTCCTCCAAGAAAGAGGTTAGTCAAATGTACAAAGAATTATATTTTTCCATTCAGGAAAAGTAAGAGTAATTATGGTATTACTTTTTTTCCTTTTAACAAAAGTAAAACTTAAACTTGGTACGTAAATCAGACAAAACCCTAACAAATCTCCCTCTTTGGCTGATTTTCTTGACCTAATTTGATCCACCTTCTTCACTTGCATGATCTTCGTTTTTCAAATAATCTTCATCATTGTTGTTTTCTATGGTTAAAAATAAGTTTTAAAATATTATGGCTAAAAATAAATATTTTATTTTTATTTTTAATGATGCAACAACAGGAATGTTAAAATACGCTTAAACGTTCTTCTCCTTATTTAGCTAGAAAAAGATCTTCATTATCATCAAATTAGTTGTAAATTTATTTGAGTCATCTTGAACTTGTTTTAAACCACGTTTCACCAAACCATTGGACATTGGAACTACAGGCTCTAGTACCACTTGTTGGGTTTGAAATCGGGAAGGCATTATGCGAAATCTTAAAATTCGCAAACAAATATGGTGGTAATTTAGATGACAAATAAAAGTATACTAACAAGACAAATTATTAATATTATTTAGCAAATTTTCCTACTCGTGAAAACTATCACAACAAAAAATGTAAGAAACTATTGGGAGAAAATCTTCCCCTACACAAGACTTGTAAATGACTAAGTTGGGAATACTATTGTGTTCTTGTATGAGAAGGGGGTCTTCTATATATAAAGTTCCAAAACCTTTCCTCCAAGAAAAAGGTTAATCAAATCTAGAAAAGAATTATATTTTCCTTTTAGGAAAAGTAAGAGTAATTATGGTATTACTTTTATTTTCCTTTCAAATAAAGTAAAACTTAATCTTTGTAATAAAATCAGGGGAAAACGCTAATAATGAGTGTACCTTGTTCTGAATTGGAGTAATGTCTCTTCATAATAATTATGGTAATTGATGTTGGGGAAAAACATTCAAATTAGGAGAAAGAGGTTCACAAGGCTAAAATTGAGATGATTGAAAAATTTACTCCATCTATTTTTCTGAAAGGCATTAAGCGGTACTTGGTTCATGGATGTTTTTAATAGAAAATTCATCAAGGACTTCTTTAAGATTGCAATTTTTTTGTGCAAGTATTTATAGAAAGTGGTGAAGTTTTTTTTTATGATGCTTCTTAATGCTTTTGAGTGCCTTAAAGAAAGGTTGATCTCATCTCTTATTATTGTGTCTCTGAATTGGACCCTTCCATTTGATGTAATATCAGACACAAGTTATGTTTCCCTAGGAGAAGTCCTAGGATAAAGATACGACAAGTACTTTATCCCATTTATTATGCCAACAAAGCAGTCAACCCTACACAAAAAAAGCCATTGTTATGAAATAATAAGTTCATGTGATTGTGTTTGTTTTGAGAAATTCTGGTCCAATTTAATTGGTAACAAATTCATTCTGCACACTGACCATACAGTTCTCAGGTACCTTATTGAAAAGAAGGATGGTTGGCTTAGATTTATTCAATAGGTACAATTGTTGCAAGAGTTTAACTTTGAGGTTAAGGACCAGAAGGGCAAAGAAGAAAAGGGAGACTAAAAGAAGCATGGTTAAGTAGTGGATCCAATAATGTAGGTGTAGTGTAAAGGGTGAGACAGTCCCATATGTACCATACGTTACCCCAAGCATACATTACAAACCTTGAAATGTTCTATAGTGTCCTAGTCAAATTGTCCAGAAAACTAAGGTATATTAAAAAAAGGGAAGCCTATGGTATTTTATGCACATTGTTTGAACATCTTTAAGAGTATAAGTATTTGATGTAGTCCTACTTTGATATGCATTATGATATTGTGAGATATGGGACTTTCTTATTGTGAACTTACATGGTTGTGTTGTCAAATACTTATTTTTTTCGTAGTGTCAATTGCATATATGTTTGGTAATTTATCCCAAATTTAATGCCAACACTTGATTCCTTTTGCATCATACTACCTTATACATGGATCCACATGGTAGTTTTGAAAGCTTTGAATAGGATAAGGTATGAAATTTAAGCTTAAATGATTTGACTGTAGTTGTGAATAGGAATAGGTAAGTTTGAGCTAAAATCATTTGATTATCATAGGTGATGTGTGAGAAGATGCTAAAACATTTAAGGCTTTTAACTGAGAATAATTGCAAAGTCTTAAGTAACTTTTGTCATTTTGATTGTTTTATCTTTGATTTTTTAGTGGAAGTCAAGATGCAAGAGAACCATCAATGATGGAAGAAAAAGAGTTGAAATCTGAAGAAAATAGAAAAGAAGTGTGGTTGACGACATTCCTTATAAGTCATCATCACTCTAATAGGTTATCAGCTTCATCGTCAGCCTTAAACAGAGAATGGAATTCAGTTGGAGAAAGTGATGATGACATATGATAGGCCATCAGCCTTGTGATAAGTTGTTAGAGTCTCGTTCGGCCTTAGACAGAATATGGGAGCTAAGGTGGAGAAGTGATGACATTATTTGATATGTTGTCACAGTTTTGATAAGCCATCAAGATCGTCGTTAGCCTAAGGTAGAACATGAGAGCTGAAGTAAATCGTCGACGACATCTGTGATAAGTCATCAAAGATCTAATATGTCATCACACTTCATTGTAAGCCTAAGCCAGCGAATGCCAAAGTTAAAGACGAGATTATGACATCTTTAATGAGTCGTCAGACTCCTGATAAGGCATCACAAAATATCATCACCTATCTGAGAAATTACTGAACTCTATTATTTTGTTTCTATAATTAAAGTGAACTACTTAAAGTATTGTTTAGGGTTTTCTTGGGGGCTGAACATATCAGGGGGAAGAAAAACTTATTGCAAGGGACTTCACCTCTCTTTGGAGGCTCTGAACTTAGAATTCAATTTTTAACTCTTTGATTTGGTTGTGGGAATTTTCTCTTGAACTTGGAAGACAATAAACTTAATACTTCATCTTTTGTAAGTTTAATTACTTTGAATGATGAATGCAATTGTTGCTACCTCTTTCTTTCTTATGTGGAAATGAAAACCACAACTAGGGTTGTGGGATCTATGATTATTCCTCCATGGATTTAATATTTGTTAGTGATTGTGGGAACATCTTGATAATTCTTTTGTATTAATTATTTTCTGTTGGTTGCAAACAATAGGCCTTGCTTAATGTTGATTTGCTTGAGATAAGAAATCAACCCTAGTAAGAAGTGAATTATCAATGAGGATTTGGGAAGGTTAAGCTCTCATCTAATGATTAATGTTGTAACAAGATTGATCAACTTAAGATAAAATTAGTATGAATAGAATTCTTTCCTAAGTTCAAGAGAATTAGGGAGTTCAACATCTAGGAAGGTTGAGAAACACTTAGATGGACTATCAAAACTAATAATTTAGTGTTTTCCATAAGTCATGAGAATCCAATACTTTAATTGTTATTCAATGGAGGATTACTAATCATAGTGATCACAACTCTAGTTTCTCTATACCATTGATTTGAAATTTTGGAGTTTAAGATTTGAGTTCTAAGGTGAATTGAAGTGTTAATAACTTTTGTTCAATCATTTAAAACCCCTATATTGTCTTTTTGTGTCAGTTGTTTGAATTTAGCTTGTAGCTTTAGTTTCAAACAAGTTTAATTGCCACTCACATTGTTCCCTGTGCATTCGACTCTGACTCTAAAATAGTGTAAATATATTGACGACGACCGCGTTGCATTAAATTGACGTGTAAGTTGAGAGTTATCAAAAATGGCACCATTGTCGGGGAACAATTTGGCGTATTGAGTTGGCTTGGAATATTAGCTTACTTGCTTGAATTCAAACTTGTAAATATTTGTTTATTTTTTTTTTTTATTTTTAAAATTTTCTTTTATATTTATTTTTCTCATACCCTAATTGAGATGTCAGCCCGGATAGATGGTTTTTTGAGTGATGAAGATTCTTGTAATTATTATGGGGGACCATCATAATATGATGCAGACACTATTCTAACTAAGGAATAGACTGTAACTTGGTGTTTGGCTTGTGGTCAAAGTGATCGTTCTGAAGATATGTGTGCTCTCACGATTCAAACGGACAAATTGGTAAAACAAATTTTAGAGAATCAAGCACAGTTGTGGGTAGAGGTAAAGGAGTTACCACTACCACCATGTCTACAATGGCTAAAAAAAGAAAAATAAGAGCAGGACATAAGCCAATTTGAGGATAAAACTCAAGAATCCCAACCACTCAATTGTTATCTTGATCGAGAGACTGATATTGAGAAGGTGAATAAAAGTGAGTGCATAGTAGATAGTGTAAATTTTGAAGTAGAATTAGTTGGGCCTCACTCAAAGAATATTTCCACATTATGTTTAGATGATATCTTGTCTGTGGAATCATTTAAAATAGCAGAAGAGTGTGAAGATGAGGAACAAAAATCCTATATTCTTTATTTTACACTTGATAAGCAACATAAAAACACACCTCTCATTAAGGATGAGTGGTTTACCATACTCAATACATTACTCGACTTCTTAATTCTTGTAGCACCCCCTATGATTAAGGCAAGAAGATGGACTCTAAGTTGGGAGTGAAATTCATATCCTCAAGGTTGAGGAAAAAGCTGAGTTTGGTCATGTCGCAACACAAAATTAGGCACTTCTTGGGAGGCAACCCAAGGTATTTTGTTGTTTGTATTCGTATTATGTGATTGAGATTAGATCTTTGCACCCATGGTGCTATACGTATGTTTCTGACTCTCTTGTTTTCATACATTGGTGAAAATGTATGATTATAAGTTGAGGATGGGACTACTTGTGGGTACTGATGTCCTCTTAGGGTTTTTGTTGTTGTACCTCTTTTTCCCAAAGTCATGTCCCTAGTCGAGCCAGTATGTTTAGGCGTATTGTGATTTGTTGTAAAATGTTGTAGTTGACCAGGAAAAATACAAGTACCTTAGGTAGTTAACATATTTTTATTTATTTTTGAATGCCTCTCCAATGGTTTGTTTTATAACTATGTGATATGTATTTATGGGTGACCACTTTGCATCTTGTTATGGCATTAGTATTAGTGACATGATAACCATTGATAAACAATTGCATGAACCGAATGGGTAGTAGCTTGTGATGTACCTTTGTACCATGTGTGTGTAAGATACTACCTAGTTCTCATTGTGTGTAAAATCCAGAACTTGCTCGGTTGGTCTGGCCCGGTTGGTCTTTCCTTGGTTGTAGGATAGCAGTTAGGAAAAGATCATAGGCTGTTATTGATATTAGTCCACTTTTAGCCTAAATGACCTTCCATGTGTAAGTAATATCCCTTGATCCTGATTTTGAGCATGAATGCCTATTCTTTTTATTATACCTATCAACTTCCCATTTGTATCACAATAAACCTATTTTTACCCTAGTCCTCCTTGGACATTGTGCACTTTAACTTAGGCAAATAGCCTAAGTTGAGGGTGGCTACCATAGGGGTGCGTGATGTAAAATGAGTATGAAGAAAAGTAGAATAAAAGAAAAGAATAAAAAGGTGGGTGCGGTGGAAAAGAGCAAGAAAAGAAAAGTTGTGAAAAAAGAAGAAATGATTTCAAAAAAAGACTGCACCCATCCTGAAAATTTGTGATCATGAAAAGAGAACAATAGAAAAAGGTTAATAAGTGAGACCCCAGAAGCTAGTGTAGTGTCAAGGAGGCTTAGTCACTTTAAATATCATCTAGTATCACACCAGCCCCTAGCCTACATAACAAGCCTAAGAGAAGACCTATAGCGATCCTAGCTGACCTGTCAGAAAATCTTGGTAATAAAAATAAGGGCAAGCCTATGGTATTTGGCTTACATTGATTGGAACTTCATTCTAAGTGTGAGTGTCTTTTGATTGTCCCCATGGTTACATATGTGATGTTTGATAAAAGTGAAGTGGGACTACGTTGTATTGAGGGCACACTGGTTACGTTACTAGTTACTAACTTATTTGGATAGTGTAGTCTTGATACATGCATGATTATTGTTGCTGAATTGATGCAATATCTTGATTCTTGTCTGTCGCATTGTTGTTCTTCAATAATATGCACAGTTGTTGTTTTTAAATTAATTGACATTGGATATGGTGAAGATGTTTTGAGATAATATAGATGGTTGATTGCCGAATGTACTCTGTATCCTCTTAGTTGTGTTTTAGATGCTTGAGGACAATCAATTGTTTTAAGTTGAGGGTGTTGATGTGTGAGCAGATGCTAACACATTTGAGGCTTTTAACTGAGAATAAATGTAAAGTCTTTAGCAGCTCTTATCATTTTTTATTATTTTATCTTTTATTTTGTAGTGGAAGTCAAGATGCAAGAGATCCAACAATAATAGAAGTAAAAGAATTGAAATCTGAAGCAAATAGAAGAGAAGTATGGCTAACGCCATTCATGATAAGCCGTCATCACACTAATAGGTTATCAGTTTTATCATCAGCCATAAATAGAGAATGGGATTCAGTTCGAAGAAGTGACAAAGGCATGTGATATGCCATCATCTATGTGATAAGCTGTCAGAGTGCCCGTCAGCCTTAAAGAAGTGATGACATTGTCTGATATGTCATCACAATTTTGATAAGCCACCAAGATCGTCGTTAACCTAAGGCAGAACATGAGAGCTGAAGTAAATCATCGATGACATCTATGATAAGTTGTCAAAGATCAGATAAGCCATAATGCTTCATTGTCAGCCTAAGGTAGCGAATGTCAACAGCAAAGAGGAGATGACGACATCTATGATAAGTCGTCAGACTCCTAATAAGGCATCACGAAATTTCATCACCTATCCGATAAATTACAGAACTCTGTGATTTTGTTTCCATAATTATGGTGAACTATTTAAAGTATTTTTTAGGGTTTTCTTTAGGGATGAACATATCGGGGGGCAGCAAAACTTATTCCAAGGGAGAGTTCACCTCTCTTTGGGGGCTCTGAACTTAGGATTCAATTTTCAACTATTTGATTTGGTTATGGGAATTTTCTCATGAACTTGGAAGAGAATAAACTTCATACTTCATCTTTTGTAAGTTTAATTACTTTGAATGATGAATATAATTATTGTTATCGCTTTCATTCTCATGTGTAACTAAAACCCACAAAAAGGATTGTGGGATCAATGATTACTCCTCTATGGATTTAATATTTGGTTAGGGTTCGAGTGATTGTGGGAACATCTTGATAATTCTTTTGTATTAATTATTTTCTGTTGGTTACAAACAATAGGCCTTGGTTACTGTTGATTTACTTGAGAAAATAAATCAACCCTAGTAAGAAGTGAATTATCAACAAGGATTTGGAACGGTTAAGTTCTCATCTAATGATTAATGCTGTAATAAGATTGATCAACTCAAGATAAAATTAGTATAAATAGAATGCTTTCCTAAGTTTGAGAGAATTAGGGAGTTTAACATCTAGGTAGGTTGAGAAACACTTATATGGACTATCAGAACTGATAATTTGGTGTTTCCCATAAGTCACAAAAATCTAATATTACAACTATTATCCAGTGGAGCATTACTAATCATAGCGATCACGACTCTAGTATCTCTATATCATTGATTTGAAATATTCGTTTTTAAGATTTGAGTTCTAAGGCAAATTGAAGTGTTAATAACTTTTGTTCAATCATTAAAAACCCCCATTTTGTCTTTCTGTGCCAGTTGTTTGAATTTAACTTGTAGCTTTAGTTTCAAACGAGTTTAATTGTCACTCACATTGTTCCCTGTGAATTCGACCCCGACTCCAAAGTTGGGTAAATATATTGACGACGACCGCCTTACACTAATTGACGTGTAAGTTGATCGTTATCAGTAGGTACCTTATGTTTCTTGTTGTTAAGCATCATGTTTGTTAAGCTTTGTGTTAGTTGCCTGATGATATGTAAATTTTATAAGTTGATGATTTTGATATGCCATGGTTTCATGGAATTTTCTACGCTTAAAATATTGAAATTTTGCAACTACATAGGTATTCTTGTTAGATGTGATGTGCTTTATTTTTAGTTTTTTGCAGGAAAACCTTGTTTGAAGCAAAGAATGCAAAAAAGGGATGAAAATTTGCTGAGAAGGCCACCATGAGCCAACCTAAGACTCGTGGGTAGTACCTATGAGTGGTAGGTTTCAACATGGTTTGAATTTCTAAATATTATAAAGATGTTTGATTTGAGATTGATTCTCATGAACCTACCTACAGGTGTAGGTACAACCTACGACCCGTAGGTTGCCTCTTAGGTAGGAGGTTCTTCAATGTTTAGTATTTTACTCTGATTTCGATAACTAAATGCACAATTCATGGGTTGTACCAATGATTCAACCCTTGAACCAAGAGTAGATAGGGTCTTTGGTTTTCTACACTGTTTAGAATATATTTTTGCTTGTATCTATATATACCATTAGAATGTTTTATTATCAGTTCTACACTTTTGACATTTTTTTGAGTCCTGTGATACATTATAGATCTTAGAATAATTGTTTTTTGTTTTTAGAGTATATAATTAATTTATGATTTTGTCTTTTCATACTTATTCTTCGTAAGTTAATCTTAATTCTTTCATCCATTGAATCTTTTTGTGTTATTATTATCATGATCAACTAAACTTCATAACTAGGGTTGTTGGAACGTAGATGGATCAACGAAATAACTATAATGCAAACTCATTGTAAATTGGTGTTCTTGTATGTATCAGTATTTCCATTGCTTTGGTTGAATTCTTAATTGTTGTAAATATTTAGGAACTTGCCTTTAACGCCCCAAGAACCTATCCTGAGATATCACACGGTGCTTAAAGCTACACATAACCTTAAGCTAATCCTCTGAGCCTGTCTTTACTCCGATAATTCACCATGACAATAATCGAGTGGTAATAAGGAAGAATAATCATGCCATGAACATACTGCGATACAAAGTAATACTATCATGTACAATCAAAATACTAACATTCTGTACATACTGGTACTCTAGTCTGACAAAGCCTCTACTACATAAAACTGAAGATCCATTGGGACAGATCCCCAACTGGCTCATGCTGAATGAAAAAAATAAACAACCGTCAATTAGCAAGACAAAAATCATGAACATAGTTCCTCGAACCATGAGGACTCACCAACTGCAAGAATGTAGATTAAGGTACTCGTAGATCACTGTCGCGGCTGAGACTGAGCACCTGAACCTATATTGCGAGGAAATATAAAATACAAAAGGGTATAGGAGTAAGTACTTGGAAATGTAATGAGTATGTAGGGGTGGACGCAACATTTTAAATAATATCGTAAGGGTACAAGAAAACCATGCATGCTGACATTAATTAATTTCTTCGCTTGAATTATCTGAAACATTATTTCCATAAATCATCAGTAATAACACATGCTTCATAAATCTCATAAATCATTCAACTCAACTCAAAAGCTTTGACTCATGACTTAGAGTGACTGGGTAACTCAAGGTATTTAGATCATTATAAGTTCGGGAGTTTCTTATAACCGACATAACTACTCTATGTGAGCCGCATAGAGTCCAACACTTTGCCCTCCTAAGGAGAGAAGCCCACATTGGCAGGGGTGTTGTACTCTTGCCAGGGAGTACAACATTAATATCATTATCACAATCCCATACTTGTCCTTTGGCCCATAATTATCAACATCAATCCTACGGTGGTACATAGTTTTGGAGAAATACCATATTTCCCTCTTGGTGATAAATACTCCTCCCAGACTCAGCTCAGAACGCGTTAGAAAATCCACCTTAATCCATATCAACTCATGGGTCAATCACAGAGACCAAAATATAAATATATCTCATCTGTAATTCATGAACAACTGTGGACTCCTAACTCAACTCAAAATCAAAACAATCTTTCTCAATATCTAGTACCTTTGCTTATCAAATCATTTCAAATATCAAAGCTTCAAGGAAACATCATAGGACTCATTCTTGACTTTCAATCTCAAATTTCAATATATATATTCAATAGTCAAATTTCTCATGGAAAAGCATAACTCATGACACTTGTCTTAAATCTCTTAGAAATCATCAATACGTAATGACAACATACAACTCATGGAATAAAATCTCAATTTAAGAAATATGATGGTGAATTAATCATAAATATGAAACTGATTCAACTCAAAATTCATAAATCATAAATAAAGACATTTGGGTGTAAACCCACTTGCGAAATCATGTAAGTCAGTAATAGAATGTAAATTTTTAGGTACAAGAACAAAAGGAATGTTCTTGTTCAAACTGCACATACCTTAGCTTTTGATTTTGAATATATAGAAACTTGCTTGAAACTTCTTTCGCACACTTTTAGATCAAGACCTTCCTTCCTTTGACTTGAGGAGCTTAGTTCTTGAACAACTTGAAGAAATTTATGGGACATTTCTTGAATTTCTTAGAGATGATTTGATTTTTGGGTTTCGAAGAAACCCTAGGTTTCTAGAGAATTCTTGAAAGAAATTTGGAGAGAAATGGTCTTCTCTTATCTACATAGATATATATATATATATATAAGGACACAAGGAGCGGAAATGGCCAAGATGCCCCTTTGAAAAAAAGTTGAAATTTGTTGATCGAGGCCTGTGATGGTCGACCTAACGGTGTGTCAGAGGGACTGACGGTCTACCAAGCCGTCCGTCACTCGAACACAAAAACTGGAATGTTCTGGCTCGACGTGATGGTTGACGTAACGGTCCGTCAGAAAAGTGATGGTCCACCAAGTCATCCGTCACTTGAGGGCCTGAAATGAGACATTCTGTCTCGGTCTGATGGACACCTTGACGGTCCGTCAACTTTGTGATGTTCCACCACTTTGACCATCATATGAAATCCCAAAAAGGGAGCTACTGCCTTGCTTTTATGGGACACTTGACGGTCCACCAAGGACTTGATGGTCCACCAGGTCGACCGTCAAACATGAGCTATCATGTAGAATTCAATAAGGCGGCCATAACTCACTCATCCAATGTTGGATTCCAATGAAATTGGTATTGATAGAAAGTTTATTCAACATAGTTTAATCATCAATCACTTTGGAAGTCATACATATCCATTCAAAAAGATTGATTTAGGCTTAAGTAATGATTGGGGTATTACAATATCTCCCCCTTGGAAACATTCGTCCTGGAATGTTGCTAGATAGGCCAAAACAAGAGAAAATGAGGACGCACGGCTGGAACTACTCACATAAAAGGGCTCACTTTACTGTAATACTCTTGAGTACTTCACCAAATCCACGAATCGTAGACGGAATAACCATCTAGAGGAATAAGTTAGATTAGAAGGAAACTGAATTAAGGGAATAGTACCTTCAGCTTGATTCGAACTCATGGAGAAAAGATAAGGGTAACAGGCTCGTATATCCACTAATACTTCCCAAGTGGCACCCTCTACTGATTGATTTCACCATAGAACTTTGACCAGGGGAACTACCTTGTTCGTCAGTCTACGGACTTGATAATCTAGGATTTCAACCGGTATTTCATCATACGAAAGGCTATCCTGAAAATCACAACCTTCTGATGGATCAACAACAAAGAGTCTCCAATGTGCTTCTTGAGCATAGAAACATGAAACACAAGATGGACAGCTGACAATTCTGCAGGCAACTCAACCTCATAAGCTGTTTTCCCAACACAATACAAAACTCTATAAGGGCCAACATATCTAGGACTCAGCTTCTCTTTCTTTCCAAATCTTTTCACCCCTTTCATTAGTGAGATTTTCAAATACAATGAATCATCGACTTCAAAATCAAGAGCTCTTCTTCTCACATCTGCATATGACTTCTAACGACTCTGGGTTGTCTTTAATCTCTCCCGAATTAACTTAACTTTCTCCATAGCCTTAAATACAGCATCAGGTCCAATCACAGTAGCTTTACCCACTTCAAACCAACCTATGGGCGATCTACATCTTCTCCTATACAAGGATTCAAATGGAGCCTTTCCAATAATAGCATGAAAACTATTATTGTAAGAAAATTCAATTAACGGAATGTTCGTCCCAACTTCTTTTGAAATCAAAAACACAAGCCCTCAACATATCATTCAAAGTCTGGATAGTCCTCTCAGCCTGACTATCTTTCTGCTGATGAAAAGCAGAGCTAAGATAAACTTGGGTGCCAAGACCCTGCTGAAAGTACCTCCAAAAACAAGAAGTAAACTGAGTACCACTATCGGAGATGATAGACAATGGAATTCCATGCAACCTGACTAACTCTCGAATATACAGCTTAGCACAGTCCTCCACAGTGAAAGATGTATGCACTGGCAGGAAATGTGCGGACTTAGTTAACCTATCTACAACAACCCAAATTGAATCATGATGATAGCGAGAAGGAGGTAAACCAGACACATAATCCATATTGACTTCCTCCCACTTCCAAGTAGGGCTACTAAATTCATGCATCATTCCACTGAATCTCTGGTGTTCTATCTTCACCTGCTGGCATGATGCACACTTCTCTACGAACATCGCTATATCCTTCTTCATACCATTTCACCAATAAATCTCCCGCAAATAGTGGTACATCTTCATAATACCAGGATAAATAGAATACTGCGCGCTATGCGCCTCAGCCATAATTCTCTACCTCAGATCATCAACATCAGGAACACACAACCTATTTTGAAATTTCAATGCACCATCTCCCCTTGGGAGAAAACCTCCATGTTTTGGTCTTTAATTGATTCTTTCAGTTAGACTAAATGAGAATTTGTATCCTGTTTCTCTTTCACTTCAGAAACTAGGGAAGATACAAAACTACTTTGGACCCAAGCATTACCCTCAGCTGAGTCAAGTAATCTAACACCTAACATAGCCAAATGATGCACTTTGTGGGCTAACTCCTTCTTATCTTTCTCGATATATTCTACACTACCGATGGATGACCTGCTAAGAGCATCTACCACTACATTGGCCTTGCCCAGGTGATATAACCTACTCATATCATAATCCTTTAGCAATTCTAACCATCGCCACTGCCAAAGATTCAATTCTCACTAAGTAAACACATAATGCAAACTCTTGTGATCCATAAAGACATCAACATGAACGTCGTATAGCTAGTGTCTCCAAATTTTCAAAGCAAAAACCACTGTAGCTAACTTAAGGTCATGGGTTGGATAATTCTTCTTATGAGGTTTCAACTGTCAGAAGACATAATCTATAACCTTACGCTTCTGCATCAACGCATAACCTAAACCAACTCTGGAAGCATCACAATATACCATAAAACCATCGACACTATTGGGTAGGGTTATCACAGCGGCTGAAGTGAGTCAAGTCTTTAATTCCTGAAAACTCTTTTCACAAGAATTTGAGTTAACCGGGTCAATGGAGCAACAATGGAAAAGAAACCTTTGATGAAACGACGATAGTAGCTAGCTAGAACCAGGAAACTCCTAATATCATATGGGGAAATAGGTCTAGGCTAATTTTTCACAGCTTCTACCTTTTGAGGATCAACTCGAATACCCTCAGAAGAAATAATGTGACCCAGAAAAGCAACTGACCAAAGGCAAAATTCACACTTGTTAAGTTTAGCAAACAACCACTGATTTCTAAGGGTCTGCAAAACAATTTGGAGATGATTTACATGGTCGTTCTAACTTTGGGAGTACACACGAATATCATTTATGAACACAATAATGAACATATCAAGGTATGGTCTGAACACCCGATTGATAAGGTCTATAAAAGCTGCTGGGCCATTATTTAATCCGAAGGACATGACCAAGAATTCAAAATGACCATACCAAGTGTGGAAAGCTGTCTTTGAAATGTCACACTCTCTGAATTTAAGTTGGCGATAACTGGATCTCAAATCTATTTTTGAGAAATAACTAGCACCTTGTAGCTGATCAAACAAGTCATCAATTATAGGAAGAAGGTACTTGTTCTTAACTGTGACCTTGTTAAGCTGACGATAGTCTATGTATATGTGCAATGAACCATCTTTCTTTCACACAAATAAAATGGGTGCACCCCAGGCAGACATAATGGGCCTTATAAAACCCTTATCAAGAAGATATTTACATTGTTCTTTTAACTCTCTAAGTTCTGCAGGGTCTATATGATACAGAGGAATAGAAATTGGTTGTGTATTAGGGAGAAGATCAGTTCCGAATTCTATCTCTCTATCGGGAGGTACCCCTGCGAGATCTTCCGGAAAAACATCATAAAACTCATTAACAACACTAAGAGATTGAATAGTTGGAGTCTCATACTTAGTATCTTTAACTCGAACCAAATAATAGATACAACCTTTGGAAATCAACTTCCTAGCTTTAAGATAGGATATGAAATGACTTTTAGGAGATAAAGAATTTTCTAACCACTCAAAGATTTGCTCATTGGGAAACTAAAACTCTACTACCCAAGTACGACAGTCTATAGATGCATAAGAAGAGTGTAGCCAATCCATACCCAGAATAATATAAAAATCAACCATGTGTTGGTTAATAGATCTGCAAACATGATACTATTAAGAACATTGATAGGACACTTCTTATATATTTGCTTAACAACAATAGATTCACCCACTGATGTAGAGACCAGAAAAGGCTCGAAAATCTTTTCAGCACTGATTTCAAAATTGACAGCCACCAACAGAGTCACATAAGAAAGACTTGACCTAGGGTCCATCAACACATACTCATCAGAATAAAATACATGAAGCATACCAGTAATAATATCTAGTGAATACTCCTGCTCCTGGTGGGGTGGTATAGCATAAAAGCAATCTGGTGCTGACCACTTACAGTACTAGACAAGGCACCCTAAAGAGGAGTAGGATAAACTACAGGGGATGGAGCACTAATAGTCTGATTCTGGGGATGAATATCACGACTTCCCTATCTAGCATATGGGCAATCCCTAAATTTGTGGCCAAACTTACCGCAACAAAAGCAACCCCTCTGACTGATTAAGCACTCACTGAGATGGTCTCCCCCGCACTTTGGACATGGGGGATGACGAGGTTTGTTACTCATACTATCCTGGGACCTGGACATAGTAGGTCTATTACCCTAGTCTGGCCTAATTCTAAATGTAGGAGTACTGGCTGATGAAGGCTCTAGCATAAGAGAACGGCTCTGGAACTGAGGGCTGATCCCTCCAAAAAATCTAGCCTGACTATACCCCTGCTTCTTAGATCTAACTCTCTTATTCCCTCTCTCTCTCTCTCTTTCCTTCACTTTGTCTGCTTCAATTTGCTGATCATGGATCATTAGTCTTGTAAGGTCCATCTCCTTTTTAAGCATAGCAGATCTACACTCTTTCACGTCATAACTAGATACACCGACCAAGAACTTACTCATACTAGTTGTAGAATCAGCCATCATACCGGCAGCACATTTAGACAACTAGTTAAAACTATGGCAATACTCCTTAACTATTATGGAGCCTTGTCTCAAGTTCATAAATTCTTTTAATTTTCCTTCCCTCAACTCTGGGGGAAAGAATCTGTCTAAAAAGGCATCTTGGAATAATTGCCAAGTCACAGGAGTATCATTCTTCCCTCTACTCTTCCTTCACATCTCCACCCAATCATAAGCAATATCTTTCATTCGATAGGCAGCCAATTCAACACTCTCCACCTTAGTCATGTGCGTAATCTGAGTTATCTTTTTCACTTCATCTAAATACATTTATGGGTCCTCACCTACTTTTTACCCATAGAACTCAGGTGGATTCATTCGTATAAATTCACAAACCTAGGCTTCAGCAGAATTATTCCTTTGTAGAGGTGGAATAGTAGCCTCTGAGTTGGCTTGGGCATTGGCGGTGACCGCCTGGGCTAGCGCTTGGAAAGCTGCCCGAAATTCGGCATGGGACACCGTCTCACCTAAAGGATCAATAGGTTAAGGTCGGTCATTATTTCTGCGAGCTCTACGAGGAGGCATTTTCTGTCATAAGAGCGCATGAATTAACAATACAGAAAAATAGTCATAGGCATGATAGACTCTTGAAATAAAGAAACAAGTTTTCCTAAAACATCCCATAACCTATTGCTCATAGATGTGGGGTGCTAAACACCGATGATCAAGATTCTACATAACGCGGCTTGGCAGACTACCTAGGACTCCTCGAACCTTAGGCTCTAATAACAAGCTTGTAATGCCCCAATAACCTACCCCAAGATGTCACACAGTGCTTAAGGCCACACACATCCTTAAGCTAACCCTCTAATCCTGTATTTGCTCCTATAATTCACCATGAAAAAAATTGAGTGGTAATACAAAAGAATAATCATGCTATGAACATACTGAGATACAAAGTAATACTGTCTTGTACAATCAAAATACTAACATTCTGTACATATTGGTACTCTAGTCTGATAAAGCCTCTACTACATAAGAGTAAAGTGCCATTGGGACAAATCCCCAACTGGCTCATGCTGAACAAAAAAAAAAACAACCATCAATTAGCAAGAAAAAAATCATAAACATAGGTCCTCGAACCATGAGGACTCACCAACAGCAAGCATGTAGATTAGGGTACTCGTAGATCACTGTCATAGCTTAGATTAAGCACCTGAACCTATATCACAAGGACATATAATATACAAAATGGTATGGGAGTCAGTACAAAAGGGGTAGATGAAAAATTTTAAATAACATCATAAGTATATAAGAAAACCATGCATGCTGACATTAATAACTCTCTTCGCTTGAATTATCTAAAACATTATTTCTATAAATCATCAGTAATAACACATGCTTCATAAATCTCATAAATCATTCAACTCCACTCAAAAGCTTTGACTCATGACTTAGAGTGACTCGGTAACTAAAGGTATTTAGATCATTATGGGTTTGGGAGTTTCTTATAACCGACATAAACACTCCATGTGAGCTGCATAGAGTCCAATGTTTTGCCCTCCTAAGCAGAGAACCCCACATTGGCAAGGGTGTTGTACTATTGCCAGGGAGTACAGCCTCAATCTCATTATCACAATCCCATACTTAGCCTTTTGCCCACAATTATCAACATCAATCCTATGGTAGCACATATTTTCAGGGAAATACCATATTTCTAGCTCGGTGCTAAATACTCCTCCCAGACTCAGCTCAGAACGCGTTAGAAAATCAACCTTAATCTATATCAACTCATGGGTCTATCATATAGACCAAAACATAAATATATCTCATCTGAAATTCATGAATAATTGTGGTCTCCTAACTCGACTCAAAATCAAACCAATCTTTCTCAACATAAAGTACCTTTGCTTATCAAATCATTTCAACTATCAAAGCTTCAAGGAAACATCATAGGACTCATTCTTGACTTTCAATCTCAAAAATCGATATATATATTCAATAGTCAAATTTCTCATGGAAAGACATAACTCATGAAACTTGTCTTAAATCGCTTATAAATCATCAATACGTAATGACAATATACAACTCATGGAATAAATTCTCAATTTAAGAAACATAATGGTGAAATAATCATAAATATCAAACTTATTCAACCAAAATCTCATAAATCATAAATAAAGAAATTTGGGTGTAAACCCACTTGCAAAATCATGTAAGTCAGTAATAGAAAGTAAATTTTTTGGCAGAAGAATGAAAGGAGTGTTCTTGTTCAAACCCCACATACCTTAGATTTTGATTTTGAATATATAGAAAGTTGCTTAAAGATTCCTTATCACACTTTTAGACCAAGACGTTGCTGCCTTTGACTTAAGAAGCTTAGTTCTTGAACAACTTGAAGAAATTTATGGGAGATTTTGTGATTTCCTTGGAGATGATTTGATTTTTGGGCTTGGGAGAAACCCTAGGTTTCTAAAGAATTCTTGAAAAAAATTTAGAGAGAAATGGAGATAAATGGTCTTCTCTTATCTACCTAGATATATATATATATATATAAGGCCACAAGGAGCGAAAATGACCAAGATGCCCCTTTGAAAAAAATTGAAATTGTCTGATCGGGGCCTATGACGGTCGACCTGATGGTCCGTCAGAGGGACTGACGGTCAACCAAGTCATCCGTCACTCGAACACCAAAACTGGAACGTTCTGCCTCGACATGATGGTTGACCTGATGGTCTGTCAAAAAAGTGAGGGTCTACCAAGTCGTTTGTCACTTGATGGCCAAAAATGAGACATTCTATCTCGATCTAATGGACACCTTGACGGTCCATCAACTTTGTGATGGTCCACCACTTTGACCATAACACAACATCCCAAAAATGGAGCTACTGCCTTGGCTTGATGGGATGCTTGACGGTCCACCAAGGACCTGACGGTCCACCAGGCCGACTGTCAAACCTGGGCTATTCGATAGTATTCAATAAAACAACCATAACTCAATCATCCGATGTCGGATTTCAAGGAAATTGGTATCGATGGAAATCTTATTCAATGATCTACATGATAAAAAGAGGAAATTGAAGAAATACAACATGATTTAAACATCAATAACTTTGGAAGTCATATATATCCATTCAAAAAGATAGATTTAGGCTTAAGGAATGATCAGTGTATTACATTGCCGGTATTTGATACTTGGTCAAAAGAGATATAGAGATTAGGAAAATGAGATAACAATAAAATTTTTAGGTGGTCATTCTTCATCTAGTTAACTTGTGACTGAGATTCAATAGTTAATCTTTGATCATAAAATAAGTGTCGCAAATGCCACACTCTGAGATCAAGAGGAGATGACTGAAATTTATTCAAACCAAGCTCAAGATATGATTTGGTGATACATAACTTGTTCGATCATTCATGAAACAAACCAAGATTGTTTGGCAAGTCTGTAGAGTTCTAAAGTCAGAGGGAACACAATCATAGTGATTGTCTCAAATTGATAAAGACTCTAATGTCCCAGCATTGGTGTTGTTACTAATAATTGGTCAAAAACTCCCATTTACTTTCTGCAATTTCCAATTACATCAACAATCTCGTGATTGACTTCTAATGTATTCCTCATTATATTGGCCCCAAGTTGGGTTCTATATTTAACAAGTGACCATTTTATTATTTCATGGAGGTGTAATCTTTGGTGATATCAGCTATCACTCTAGATGTCTCACTATACTATTTAATCATAGAGAAAAATCTTAATGGTCCACCCTATATTTGGAAAACGTGTGCACCTTGTCAATTTTTTCCATAAGCATTCTGTGTAGCAGCTCTAGCAGACAGAGTAAAGGCTTGTGCGTTTGAAACATTCCTTTTCACTTGAATAGTAGATATACTACTACTTAAATCTCCCTTTGGACAAAATTTAACAATATATCCCAGTTAACCATAAGTATAAGAAGCCCTATTTCTTCCATAACATGAGCAATATGATTTGTACCACACATCGAACAAAGAGGATGTTGACTTGACACATAGAAATTGTTACCCTTACTCGGCATCTATTGTTCACTGTATCATGCTGAATTAGTATTCCTCAAAGACTACCCCACTGACTCTGACTGTGTAGGTCTGGACTGTCTATTATGAGAAAACTACCATTGTATTAATATGCTAGACTCAGTGTGACAATAATAGTTTGAGTGTCTTAATTCTAGTAGTAATGTTGGAGTCATACTTTATTATGAGTAGTGTAAAGAATCGCTCAAGGATGAACAGGAACATAAGTATGGGGTAGTGATCTAGGGTATATTTATAAATCAAAGTGCTAGTTATTGGATGTACTTGTGTATATTTTTTTAGCTACATTTCATATATATATTAACTTAGGTGAGCTTAATTTGTCTAGATAAACTAATGGATATGATTAGTGTTTAAGGTCTAAATTGTTGCAGTGAAGGCACTTGATTTGGTGGAAATACCATTATTAAAGATGACTAAATGGTTTAGGATCAATGTCAAGATTAAAATGAGTTTAACAACATCTGCAATGCTTGGTACACGAAGCAAAGTGAACAGACTATACCATAGGGGAGAATTGGAATTTTAAGCACACAAGTGTGCCACGCTCCCTGTCCTCCGTGATAAGAGAGTGCAATGCCCTTGGATAAAATTTCAATTGCACAAAATAATTTTCTTGTACAATAAGACCTTATAACATCCACTGTCCTCTGTGATAAGGCATGGGGCTTTTTTCGGAAAAACATATCCTACACTATCAATAGAATACTTAGCTTCTATTCTAAACATTTTGGAAGGAGTAGATAGTGACAAAACTCATGAGATAGGCTCTAAATAGTTTTTTTCATCTTTACCTTATCTCTCCTTTAGTTTTTACTTATAAATTCCATTACTATGATTCTTTGTAATACCTTAAGTTTCTAAACACCCTCATTCAAGCATTTAGTCTACAGACATGAGTGTGTAATTATTGTTTGATTGTTGGTTTATATATTTATCAAATATGCAATTGTTCTTGCATTCTTGGTTAACTATTCTAAAGTGACATAAACTATAGGATAAATATAAGTCCCCAAAATGATTAGACAATAGGAGTGGATGGATAGAATAAAGAATGTAAAGAGTGTGGATTATATTTTTAAATATCAGATGGCACCATTGCCGGGGAATAATTTGATGTATTGAATTGGTTTGGTATTTTATCCTACTTGCTTGAATTCAAACTTGTAAATATTTGTTTTTAGTTTTCTTTTATTTATTGTGTTAGGTAGATTTTTATTTTAGTTTACTTATTGCTTTGGAATTGGGGAATGAATATGATCTTGGTGATTGGAAGTCTTATCTTGATGATCCATTTCTATATTATGATGGACCTTACTTTTGGCGAGATTGTAGATATGCTCCCCGAAGGGAGATGTGTGCACCATCTCCATCCTACCGGGAGTATGATTGTCCTTTATGTGGTAGTCAAGATGGACATTGGAGTGCTTGCCCAAATTCCCCCTCCCCCTATTCTGCTAACCTAAATTCTAGTTCTTCTTATAAGTTGGATAGGTTTTATTGTCAAGAAAACGAAGAACGAAGCACCGGGAAGATGGCATTGAAGCAATGTTTCAATTAATGCTGGATCCCCAGAAAGAAATATATGATATCGTATGTGATATGTGCCAAGGCATGAAGGAAATCATTCATGAGGAGATAGCTATAGAGGTCAATCATTCAAAGCATTCTTCTATATTATGTTTAGATGATATCTTGTTGGTAGAATCATTTAAAATAATGGAAGAGTTTGAAGATGAGGAGCAAGAACCCTATATTCATGTTGAGCTTGATGTTGAGCAACCCTCAGTGATTTCCCAACAAACTAAACCAAACATGATATATGATTCCACGATTGAGGACATGTTGCTATAGGCAAAAGAAGAAACAAAGAAAATCTCTAATAAAGACACTTGCCCAATTCAAAGTGAAGATGTCGAGAAGGTGAATAAAAGTGAATGTGTAGCAGATAGTGTAAATTTTGAAGAAGGATTGATTGGGCCTCATTAAAAGCACTTTTCTACATTATGTTTAGATGATATCTTGTCTGTGAAATCATTTAAAATAGTAGAAGAGTGTGAAGATAAGGAACAATAATCCTATATTCTCTATTTTACATCAGACAAGCAACATAAAAACACACCTCACTTTAAGGCCAAGTGGTTTACCATATTAAATGCATTACTCGACTTTTTAATTTTTGTACCACCCCTTTATGATCGAAGAAAGAAGATGGACTCTAAGTTGGGGGTGAAATTCATATCCTCGAGGTAGAGGAAAAAGCTGAGTTGGGTCGTGCCGCGATCTTAAATCAGGCACTGCTTGGGAGGTAAGCCAAGGTATTTTGTTATTTGTACTTGTATTATATGATTGACATCATTTATTTGCATATATGGTGCCACAGGTATGTTTCTAACTCTCTTGTTTTGGTTTGACGCATTAAGGACATTACCTGATTTTAATTTAGGGTGGGGCTACTTGTGGGTGTTGATGTCTTTTTAGAGTTTTTGTTTTCATGCCCCTTTTCCCCAGAGTCTTGTTTCTCGTAGAGCTGGCATATTTAGGCGTATTGTGATTTGTTCTAAAATATTGTAGTTTACTACGAGAAATACAAGTACCTTAGGCAGTTAATATGTTTTTGTTGATTTTTGAACACCTCTCCAATGGTCTATTTTATAACTGTGTGATATGCATTTATGTGTGACCACTGTGCATCTTGTTATGGCATTAGCACTAGTGACATGATAATTATTGCTAAACAATTGCATGAACAAAATGGGTAGTACCTTGTGATGAACCTTTGTGCCGTGTGTGTGAGAGATACTACCTAGTTCCCATTGTGTGTTAAATCCAGAACTTGCCCAGTTGGTCTTACCTTGGTTGTAGGATAGTGGTTAGGAAAAGATCATGGGCCGTTGTTGATATTAGTCCACTTTTAGCCTAAATGACCTTCCATGTGTGAATAATATCCCTTGATCCTTATTTTGAGCCTGAATTCCTATTCCTTTTTATTATACCTATCACCTTCATATTTGTATCATAATAAACCTAGTTTGGCCTTGGTCCTCCTTGAATATTGTGCACTTTGACTTAGGCAAATAGCCTAAGTTGAGGGTGGCTACCATAAAGGTGCATATTTAAAATGAGTATGAAGAAAACTAGAATAAAAGAAAAGAATAAAAAACTGGGTTTGGTGTAAAAAGAATAAGAAAAGAAAAGTTGTGAAAAAAAAGAAATGATTGTTAAAAAGACCGCACCCATCCTAAATATATGTGATCAAGAAAAGCGAATAATAGAAAACGGTTAATAAGTGAGACCCCAGTAGATAGTGTAGTGTCAAGGAGGCTTAGTCACTTTAAAAATCATCGAGTATCATACCAGCCCCTAGCCGACATTACAAGCCAAAGAGAAGACCTATAGTGATCCTAGCAGACCTGTCTGAAAACCGCAGTGATAAAAATAAGGGCAAGACTATGGTATTTGGCATACATTTATTGGAACTTCATTCTCAAAGTGAGCATCTTTTGATTGTCCTCATGGTTACATATGTGATGTTTGATAAAAGTGAAGTGGGACTACTTTTTAGTGAGGGTACACTGGTTACGTTGCTAGTTGCTAACTTTTTTGGATAGTGCAATCTTGGCACATGCATGGTTGTTGTTGCTGAATTGATGTCATATCTTGATTCCTGTATGTCGCATTGTTGTTCTTCAATAATATACACTGTTTTTTTTAAATTAATTGACCTTGGAGATGGTGAAGACATTTTGAGATAATATAGATGATTGACTGCCAAATATACTTTGTATCCTCTTAGTTGTATTTTAGTTTCTTTAGGACAAGCAATTTTTTTAAGTTAAGGGTGTTGACGTGGGACCAGATGCTAATACATTTAAGGCTTTTAACTGAGAATAATTGCAAAATCTAAAGCAAATTTTGCCATTTTTGATTGTTTTATATTTGATTTTGCAGTGGAAGTCAAGAGGCAAGAGAACCAACAATGAAGGAAGTAAAAGTGTTGAAATCTGAAGAAAATAGAAGAGATGTGTGGCTGATGACATTCCTGATAAGTCATCAGCACTCTGATAGGTTATCAGCTTTATCGTTAGCCTTATATAGAGAATGGGATTTAGTTGGAAAAAGTGACGATGACATGTGATAATCCATAAGCCTTGTGATAAGCCATCAAAGCCGCCGTCAGCCTCAGACAGAACATGGGAGCTGAGGTGGAGAAGTGATGACATTGTCTGATATATCATCACAATTCTGATAAGCCATCACGCTTCATCGTCAGCCTAAGGTAGCAAATGTCAAAAGAGAAGAGGAGCTGATGACATCTTAGATAAGTCGTGAGACTCCTGATAAGGCGTAACAAAATGTCATCACCTATCCTGGAAATTACTGAACTTTGTGATTTTGTTTCCATAATTAGGATGAAGTATTTAAAGCATATATTAAGGTTTTCTAATTATAAGAGGAGGCTGAACATATCGGCTGGTAAGGGATTCTGAACCTATTTTGGAAGACATGTATTTTGTTTTTTCTCTCTAGTTTCTTGGCTTGAACAAAACAATTAACTTTGAAGATAATATCATCAATATTTTGGGATTTCTACTTTGATCTAATCTTAGAAACACTCGTTGCTATTCGTCTTGTTGTAATTTCATCTTTCAAATTATAAATTTCACTTGTTGTATCGATTATTACATTATGAGTGGCTAAATCCCTTTAACTTGAATTATGGGATGTATGGGTTAGGTCTTGGTAGGTTGCTAAGTGTTGAAGATTCTAATGATAATAGTACTCCTTGATAATTTTGAGGCTTTAATTATGGTCTATTGGTTTCAAACGATAGATAGCACCTGCTTTGATTTGCTTGAGATAAGAAATCAACTATAGCAGAAAGTGAATTATTGACAGGTCCTTGAAAGCTACCAACATTCCATTAAATAATTGAAACTATAACAGGGTTAATTAACCTGAGGTGAAGTTTGGTTAGTGAATATAATTTCCCTAAGTCCTGAGAGGATTAGCTAATTAAATGCTTAAGTAGGTCGAAAAATATTTAGGCATAACTTCGATAAAGACAATCTATTGTTTCTACCTATCGTTAGAATCTTGAATCACTATTAGCATCTATCAAGAACCAAAACCTATAATGAACATAATTCTTGTTTTCCATAAACTCTTGATTACAAAAACTAAAACTAAAGTGACCAACAATTATTTGCTAATCTCCAAAACCCCCATTTTATCTTTTAGTATCATCTGTTTGAATTCGAATTTTAGCAATAGTTTCAAATTAGTTTAATCGCCACTGACATTGTTCCCTGTGGGATTCGACCCCGACTCTAAAGTTGGTTAAATATATTGACAACGATCACTTACATTTTCACATGAGAGGTGTAGTTTGTGTGGTATCAAGGTTACATTACTAAGTTACGCTTTTTGATGAATCAAGTTGATCGAATAATGTGAGCCAAAATTTGATTTTTGAACATAAGGGACAAAGGACCAGAGAAAGACCTACTTTTATTGGGGTCTGAGATAGCCTTCTTGGCTTCTTCAAACCTAACATCAAAATTCTCAGGCCAAGTGTCGTTCATGAACAGAATGGCCTCATAGAACTTAGTGTCAAATACTTTCTTAAAAATAAAATCATAGAGAACAACACGAGTACCTAGTATTAGGTTTACTAATTCCCCACTGTCTAGGGACAGGTGAAGGTTATCATAGAACACATGAATGTGGTTTTCAAACACTTACAATCCACATAAGGGGAAAAGCATAGACAGATCTTAGGCCAGGAAAAAGGATTGACATTGCAATGGTACTTTCTTAGGTGATAGAGGTTGACGATTCATCTTGGTGCAATAGAGCGATTTTGAAAGGTGAGGAATCTCTCCTTATGATTACAAGTACAGAACTTGTGCAATTCATTTGGCCGAAAAGAATCAAGAGGAGAGGGCTAATATATTTGTGAGAAGGACACAGGGCTTGAAGAAGAATGCTTTTTAGAGATAGTTAACTAGAGTGAGCAAGTGGGGGATTCATCAGAGGATTCAAAGAGAAGTACGGGTTCAACATTGTTGGAAATATGGTCAGGATAAATTTGGTAGAGATAATCCATGGAGCCAGTTCAAGTCAAGGTAGAGGAGAATGGAGATAGATAGGTATAAAAGAAGTAAAGAGGAAAATAAAAGGATGAGAGATGATAGGGGATGGGGGGTAAAGTGAATGGTTGTGATGAGTGAGACGAAGTGGCAGTGAAATGTGTGAAAGTGGGAAGGCTGAGCGATGGTAATTATGGATATAGAGAAAAAATAGCGTGAAAGGATGGAAGGAAATGATGGCATTTAGATAAAGCAAAAATATATGATGGATTTTAAGTACAAAAAATAAAAGATTTTAATCACCAAAAAATTTATGAAATGATAACAGATCAGTAAAGAATATTATATCAAGTTTTTTCCCTTAATAACAAAATCTTTCCTGAAGTAAATGTTTTATAAAAATATTTGCAAGTTGATTTTCTGGGTCAACAAATTGAAGAGAAAAAATCACCATTTTCTATATGATCACAAAAACAATGATGCTTAATGTTTATGTGTTTAGCTCTAGAATGATGCATCTTATATATTGATAAGCTAATAACACTAGTATTATGTCACATAATGTGAACAGATTTAAAAGTTAAGTAAAAATCAATTAACTGATACTTAATCCATAAAATTTGAGTACCACAACTTCCAATGACTATGTGTTTAGCTTTAGTTGTGGACAGAGTAATTGTTTTTTGTTTCTTAGCATGCCATGAAATTAAGGCATCACAGAGAATTTTATACGTACCACTAGTGTTTTTTCTATCATTTTTATCACTGGCAAAGTCAGCGTCGTAATATCCAATTAAATTAAAATGAGAACAGTGTGGATATCATTGTCCAGTGTCTTAGGTTCCAATAAGATATCGTATGATTCTTTTGATGGAAGTCGGATGAGATTCTTTGGGGGGCGACTATAACCTTGAACACTTACATATGATTAATGTAATATTTGGTTGACTTGCGGTCAAGTAGGGTAGTGAGCCTATCATTCGCATATATGTCCTTTCATCCATATCTTTTCCAAATGAGTCTAAATTAACACTTGTGGATTTACTCTTTGCAGATCTATAGGCCTTTGATTTCTATCTGCCAAACTTTTTGATTAGTTTCTTTGTATATTTGGAGTAATATCCCATACTTTTTCCTAGCTTAAAAAGCTTTCTTTGAAATATGAATCCACTTTTGTACATGTGGGATTTTTAAGATTTTCACTTTTTATCATGTGGGAAATTGAAGTAGCTTTCTAACGATACCGATTTCATCTAAATTTGAAATCAGAGTGAAAAGTTATGGACGTTTTACCGACAACTGTCAGAATCACCCAGGTGCGACGGCCAAGTTGACGGACCGTTGATCTAGCGACAGACCTTTACCTTGACCATCGTAGCCAAAGCAGTAAGGCAACCTACTGGATTTGGTATGACGGACAGGTTGATAGGCCGTTGAACTTGAGATAGACCATCTCCCAATTTTTAGCTACGTAAGCAGTGAGTCCTTTTCCTGGTGCACGTGCAACGGTCGAAACAACTGACCATCAAGCTAACGATAGACCATCACACATCCCATTCAATTATTTTTAAGTCATTTTTAAAGGGGATTTTTGGTCTTTTACCACCGATTTATATACCTAGTAATATCCGACCAAGGCTAGAAAAATTCATTATTCTTCCACAACATCAAAAATTAGGGTTTTCTCCCTAACAGCAATCCTTAAGCAACAAAATCCAAATCTTCTTCAAGAACTAAGAGATTCAAATTCTTCAAGTTCGATAACTTCAAGAAACTCACTACCAGGTATGTATAGTGTTCATTCATGGACAATTTTCATCAATGAAGCCCAAGAATCTCTTTTTAATGTTCAAGTGTATGGATTTCTTTATGAATTTCGTGTTGGGTTAGATTTTGTTCATGTTGATAATGGCCAATTGAATTCTAATCCATGTTGGTTGATCAATTTTATGTGGAATTGATTAGTATAGGTGTTGATTCATGTGAACCTATGATTAAATCCTTCGATGATGAAATTAGAGTTGAATCGTGATGTTTAATTGTTGTATAATGTTGTCTACTTATACTATGCTTACCATGTGTTTGATTAAATGCATATGAGAAATAAAAGTGCCCAACTAGTATGATATTATGCAATCCTCATGTATGTACAAGTTTATGCATATCACATATTTTATGAAATACCTCAATAAATAAATTATGGATTGTGATGTTGGTCATGTATTCAAGAAAGTCATGATTTGTCAGTTTTTTTCCATCGATTCTTGGGACTCCTTGTACCCAATAATTTAGTTGCATGCCTATGTCAAGATCTCAAGATATTCTCAGTCAATTCATGTTCAGTAGAATTCAGTAAGACTCATGACTTAGGAAAATTCAGTAACTTCAGTAAATCTCAGTCAGTTATCATACCTCAGTAATATTCTGTCAGTTAATGGAACTCAGTTAACTCAATCCAGTCAATTCAGTTAATCATGTTCTGTGTCTATTCAGATGGGAGTAGAAATTAGCACCGAGTGAACCCAAGGATGGTAACTCACCTTTTATATGAGGGTATGATTCTTAGAAGCAATTACTACATTCTCGAACTAAGTAGGCAGCATAGGTTGAGACATCATATCATGCTATATAAGGGTAGATGAGGGGGCTTCACCTGTCATATGAGGGTTCCCACCGTTCTCACTAGAGTTACCTGATATACAAGGGTCACTCACATGTTCTCCTTACCAGTGGCACAATATAGACACCCTTCCAATCAGGGCACAGACTGGACCCCAATTCATGTATATTGTATTATTTGGGACATGTTGTTTAGATAACTATTTCCCACAGTTTTAGGATCAGTATTAGTAAAAGAACTCAAAGATTTCTTTAGGTCCAGGACTGTCAGATACAGTCAACTCAGAACAGTATGGAGCTCAGCTAGTTCCTTCATTTTCAGGACTGTCAGATACAGTCACTTATGTTACCAGTTATATCAGTCATCAGAACTTGGTTACCAGTCATGTTTATTATCAGTAAATTCATGCTATCATGATCTCAGTTATAGTTAGTATGTATTCATGCATGTATTCTCCTATTTATATTAGTCAGTTAGTTGGTATTGTTCATGATTATGAACCCGATGCATTCAGCCTACCTCACATATAGACTAATATATTCAGAGTACTGATGCATTTGTTCTATGGTGTCTCATACCATAGGTTCAGAGACACAAGTTCCAGAGCATCAGTAGATTCTAGTCTCAGCAGTCAGAGTTAGCAATGAGTCCTCATCTTTTGAGGACATGATCATTACTTTATTACATCAACAATTTATTTATTAGTTGGAGTTATTTGGGGACATTTCCCATTAACTTCTTATTAATTCCTTTTTCAGACAGTTCAGTCATTATTTAGAGGTTTTTCAGACTATAACATGTTTCACAAAGTTTATTTCAGTTGTTTTGGGTATTTCATACCCCACCCAGATGTTATATTGTTATTATATATTATATCTTAGTGTTGAACCTTATAGCTTTTTAGTTTATGTTTCCAAATTATACAGTATATTATGCAATATACAGGTACAGATATCAATCATGGGTTAGCTTATGGTCCTTCGGGGTCATGTGCACCATGTAGTATTCCATGTACCAGATTTAGGGCGTTACAAACTTGGTATCAGATCCTAAGGTTCAATAGAGTCCTAGGAAGTCTGAAAGCCGCATCGAGTAGAGTCTTGTACATGGGTGTGTTGCACGCCAAATTTCTAAGCAGAAGTCTATACGATGTTTTAGGAACAGTTTCCCTTCTTTCAGTATTCATGTCATTCCAATGAGCATAATCTCAACTTAATCTCTTATTCTAATCTATTTCTCCCTTTCTTCTACAGAACATACCTCCAAAAAGAAGAAATGAGAATCTGTCAGCCCCTCAGGCCGAAGAACCTTTGGGCGAAGATGTTTCTTATGCAGAGTTTAGAGCTCCATGCACTACTCTTGCTCAGTCAGTTACTACTCAATATGAATGACCAGTTGTTGTTTCGGCCAACCCAGTGGACAATTCAGCTGCAGCTAGGATTTGGGACTACACCTGAATGAATCATCCCTCCTTTCTCGGGTCTAAGTCAAATGAGGACCCAGAGAAATTCATCGATCAGGTTTAGAAGGTTACTGACATTATGGGGGTGTCAGCTGTTGAGAGTGCTAAGCTAGTTGTATATCAGTTATGGGATGTTCCTCACACATAATACAAGTATGGAAGTCAGAAAGACCAGATGATGTAGGTCCTATTGTGTAGGAGGAGTTGGTCACCACATTCTTAGAAAGGTCCTTTCCCCTAGAGCTGAGAGAAGCTAAAGTGTTAGAATTTATAAACCTCAGGCAAGGAAACATGACAGTGAAAGAGTATTATCTTAAGTTTACTTAATTAGCTAGATATGCTCCTCATGTGGTTGCAGATAGCAGGGCTAAGATAAGTTTGTCTCTGGGGTGAATGATAGTGTGGTCAATAAGTGCAGGTCTATAATGTTGAATAGTGACATGACTTTAGCCAGGCTTATGACTCATGCACAACAAATAGAAGATCAAAAGATTAAGATGAAGGAGAAGAAGAATAAGAGAGAAAGGATAGGTAGTTTTAAATTTCATCAGCCCAAATCAGAAAGAGGAAACCATTCTTAGTTTCATCCTAAGTTATCAATTCTAGCTCTTTCTTTAGCTAGTGCTCCAGCTCCTAAGTTCAAAGATGGTAGAAAAGATAAAGCGCCAGGCTCTAAGTCTCAGGGCAGTGTTAGAAGTGTCGGCACCTATCCTCTTTGCCGGACTTATAGCAAGTACCATCAAGGTAATTATAGAGTTGGAATTGGTATTTGTTTTGGATGTGGCAAGCCAGGTCACAGAGTCAGAGACTATCCTCAGCCAGGTCCTCAGAGTTAGTAGAACCATTCCTCAACTCAATCTGATCACCCAAAACAACAAGGTGCTTCCTCCAGTACTACTAGTGCGTAAATCCCAAGTACAATTTATGCTCTCCATTCTTGACAAGACCAATAAAATTCTCTTTATATAGTTATTGGTACATTACAAATCTTTCATGTGCATGTATACGCTTTGCTAGATTCGGGAGCTTCTTTATCTTTTGCTACTCCCTATATAGCAGGTAATTTCAGAATCAATCCAAAAATTCTAGTAGAGCCCTTTTTAGTCTCTACCCCTGTGGATAAAACCACCATAGCCCAGTGGGTATATAGGGACTGCCCGATTATGATATTTCAGAAAGTCACTCTAGCAAACTTAATCAAATTAGAGATGACTGATTTTGATGTCATTCTCGACATATATTGGCTTCATTCCTTCTTTCCCATAGTCGATTGTAGAAATAGAATAGTCTAGTTCCAGTTTTCAAATAAACCCGTCCTTGAGTTGAAGGGTAGTACTTCAGCTTTCAGAGGTCAGCCTGTTTCCTACTTTTGGGCAGGGAAAATAATATCTAAGGGATGTGCTAGCATCTTGTTCGAGTTAAAGACACTAGTTTCGAAACTCCCAGTCTTGAATCAGTCCCAGTAGTAAGTGAATATTCAAATGTCTTTCCCAAAGATCTTCCAGGAATTCCTCCTGAAAGGGAAATAGACTTCGGCATTGATCTTTTTCCAGATAATCAGCCTATATCTATTCCACCATACAAAATGGCACCTACAGAATTTAGAGAATTAAAAGAGAAGTTGAAGAATCTCTTATATAAAGGATTCATCAGACCTAGTGTGTCCCGTGGGGTGCAACAATCTTATTCGAGCAAAAGAAAGACGTTTCTCTTAGGATGTGTATTGATTACCGTTATCTCAATAAAGTCATGATCAAGAACAAGTATCCTCTCCCTAGAATTGATGACTTGTTTGACAAACTTCAGGGTGCCAGCTATTTCTCTAAGATAGACCTCAGATCAGGCTACCATCGGCTCAGAATTAGAGAATATGACATTCCAAAAACAATCTTTCGTACTCGGTATGATCACTTTGAATTCCTAGTCATGTCCTTTGGTCTTACTAATACCCCAGCAGCTTTCATGGACTTGATGAACTATATGTTAAGCAGTATTTGGACATGTTTGTCATAGTCTTAATGGATGATATTCTTGTATATTCTTGCAGTGAGGTGATCATGTAGACCATCTCAAAATTGTACTTCAGACTCTCAGAGATCATTAGTTGTTCACCAAATTTAGTAGGTACGAGTTTTGGCTAAGGTAAGTAGCAATCCTTGGTCAAATAATTTTTGGTGATGGCATTAGAGTAGATCCTCAAAAGGCCAAAGCAATATGAAGCTGACCTCGCACTGTCTCTCCATCAAAAATCAGGAGTTTCTTAGTTTTGGCTGGCTATTATAGATGGTTTGTTGAGGTATTTTCTTCTATTACATCCCCTATTTCCAGATTCACATAGAAGAAAATCAAGTTTTAGTGGTCAGATACTTGCGAGAAAAGTTTTCAGAAGTTTAAGACCCGACTCACCTCAGCTCTAGTCCTAGCTTTTCCAGATGGCTTAGATGGGTTTGTAATGTATTGTGATGCATTTAGAGTAGGTTTTTGTTGTGTCATCATGCAGCATGGTAAGTTCATATCCTACACCTCCAGGCAGCTTAAACCCCATGAGAAGAATTATCCTACTCATGATCTTGAGTTAGCAGGCGTAGTATTTGCCTTGAAGATTTGGAGGCACTATTTATACGGTATTTATGTAGATATCTTCACAGATCATAAGAGCCTTCAGTATGTATTTTCTCAAAAAGATCTTAATATTCATCAAAGAATATGGTTAGAGCTCTTGAAAGATTATGACATGAGTTTCCTTTATCATCCAGGCAAGACAGACATTGTGGCCGATGCTCTCAGTAGACTGTCTATGGGTAGTGTTGCTCATGTTGAGGACAATAAGAAGAAGTTATCTCAGGAAATCCATTAGCTTTCCAGACTAGGTATTCTCTTAGTTGATTCAGAGAAGGATAACATATGGGTTTATAGTAGTTCAGAATTATCTCTAGTTTCTGAGGTGAAAGAAAAGCAAGATAGAGATCCCAGCCTTGTCAAGTTAAAAGAGTCAGTCAAGGATTAGAAAGTAGAGGTTTTCTCCCAAGGGGGAGATGGTCTTTTGCATTGTCAGGGTCGTCTGTGTGTTCTAGGTGTAGACGACTTAAGGTAGAGAATTCTTGCAAAAGCGCATAGTGCACACTACTCTATTCATCAAGGGGCCACAAAGATGTACCGCGATTTGCGGGAAATCTATTTGTGGAGTGGGATGAAGAGATATATTCCAGAGTTTGTGGCTAAGTGCTCTACATGTCAGCATGTTAAGATAGAGAATCAAAAGCCTAGTAGGTCCATGTAGGATTTTAGTAGTCCTACATAGAAGTGGGAAGTTGTGAACATGGACTTTATAATGGGTTTGCCTCATACCCATCATCAGCATCATTTAGTTTGGGTCATTGTAGATAGAATGACCAAATTAGCTCATTTTCTTCCAGTCCATACCTCTCATTCAGCCAAGGATTATGCCAAAATCTACATCAGATAATGGTCAGATTGCACGGTGTTCTACTATCTATTATTTCAAACAGAGGTACTCAGTTCACCTCTTATTTCTGAAAAGCATTCCAAAAGGGTCTTGGTGCCCAAATTCATCTCAGTACAGCCTTTCATCCTCAGACAGATGGTAAAGGATAAAGGACCATTCATACCCTAGAAGATATGCTAAATGCATGTGTAATTGATTTCAAGGGTAGTTGAGATTACCACTTGACTTTGATTGAGTTTGCATACAACAATAGTATTTTGATGGCTCCATTCGAAGCTCTCTATGGTAGGAGATGTAGATCTCCAGTTTGTTAGTTCGAAGTTAGTGAGGCCTCATTGATTGGACCTGACTTAGTATTCTATGCCTTAGAAATGTCTAGTTGATCAAAGAAAGACTTCGGGCTTCCTAGAGCCGACAGAAGTCTTATGCAGATGCTCATAAAAAAAATCTCTAGTTCGATATTAGTGACTATGTCTATCTAAAGATATATCCCATGAAGGGAGTAAAGAGGTTCGGCAAGAAAGGAAAGCTCAGTCCCTGATATGTCGGTCCCTTCAAATTTCTCAGTTGTTAAGGCAAGGTAGCTTATGAGCTCGAATTGCCTTGAGACCAAGCCTCAGTTCATCCACTCTTCCATGTCTCTTTGCTCAAGAACTGCATAGGTGACCCAGTAGTTGTAGTCCCTATTCAGAGCATAGATGTTCAGAACATCCTCTCTTATGAAGAGATTCTAGTCGAAATTCTAAACTGTCAGACTCGTAGACTGACGAACAAAGAAGTCCCTTTAGTCAAAGTTCTTTGGCAAAATCAGTCCGTTGAGGGAGCTACTTGGGAAGCAGAAGAAGATATGAAATGAAGTATCCTCACCTCTTCTCCTCCAACTCTTATCAAGATCAAGGTAATAGCTCTCCTTAAGCTTTTCAGTTTCATGTTCAGACTTTAGCTACAAGCTTGGTATACAGTTCATGTTCCAGATTTCATCACAAATTTGGTATTAAATACCATTGCATATTCAATCATGCATTCAAGTATTAGTTTATTTATATAATCATGCAACATACATGCATTCTCATTGTGAGAAACATGGTTCACCAGAACTCTCAGCCATGCATTCATGAATCAGCTACATAGGCATCAGATATGCATGCTCAGTATGATATATTTAGTTATCAGTCATGTCAGTCATGAAATCATGTTTTAGTCATTCATGTTCAGTATGTACATCAGTTTATATTCTCCCCTAATTCTCATTCTCATTCGAGGATGAATGTTCACAAAGAGGAGATATTGTAATACCCCATAATTTTTCCTAGCTTGAAATTATCCCAAGAAAGTTAAAAACTTTCTTTGAAAGATGAATCCACTTTTGTAAAGATCGAATTTTTATAATTTTCACTTTTTATCATGTGGTAAATTGAATTATCTTTCCAACTATACCAATTTCATCAAAATCCGATATCGGAGTTAAAAGTTATGGATGTTTTACCAAGAGCTATCAGAATTGCCCGGGTGCGACGGCCAGGTTGATGGACCGTCGATCTAGCGATGGACCGTCGCCTTTACCGTCGCAGCCAAGGTAGTGAGGCAACCTTCTGGATAAGGTGCGACAGATAGGTTGACAGACCATCGAACTTGCGATGGACCATTGCCCAAGCCAACGCTACTTAGGAAGCGAGTCCTTTTCCTGATCCACATGCGAAGGTCAAAATGACTGACCATTGAGCCAGTGATAGACCGTCGCACCCATCGTCGTACATCCTATTCAATTATTTTTAAGTTATTTTTAAAGGGGCCTTTTGGTCTTTTACCACCTATTTAAATTCCTAGTAATATTCGACCAAGGCTCCAAAAATTCATTATTCTTCCACAACATCAAAAATTAGGGTTTTCTTCCTATGAGCAATCCTTAAGCAACAAAATCCAAATCTTCTTCATGAACTAAGAGATTCAAATTCTTCAAGCTCAAGAACTTCAAGAAACTCACTACCAGGTATGCATAGTGTTCGTTCATGGACTTATTTCGTCCATGAAGCTCAAGAATCTCTTTTCAAAGTTCAAGTGTATGGATTCTTTATGAATTTCATGTTGGGTTTGCTTTTTTTCATATTGATAATGACCAATTAAATTATAATCCATATTGGGTGATCAATTTTATGTGGAATTGATTAGTATAGGTGTAGAGTCATGTGAACCTACGATTAAACCCTTGGATGATGAAATTAGAGTTGAATCGTGATGTTTAACTGTGGTATAATGTTGTCTACATATAATATGCTTACTATGTGTTTGATTAAATTCCTATGTGAAGGAAAAGTGCCCAACTAGTATGATATTATGCAATCCTCATGTATGTACAAGTTTATGCATATCACATGTTTGATGAAATGCCTCAATAAATGAATTATGGACTATGATATTGGTGGTTTATTCAAGAAAGTCATTCTTTGTCAGTTTGTTTCCATCGAGACCTGGTGGTACTTATACCTGACAATTTAGTTGTATGCCTAAAGCCTATGTCATGTTCTCAATATACTCTCTGTCAAGCCATGTTCAGTAGAATTCAGTTAGCAATTCAATGAGTCTCATGACTTAGGAAAACTCAGTAACTTTAGTAAATCTCAGTCAGTTATCATACCTCAATAAGATTCTATCAATCAACGGAACTCAATTAAATTAGTCATATCAGTTCAGTTAATCATGTTCATTATCTATTAAAATGGGAGTATAAATTATCAGCAAGTGAACCTAAGAATGGGAACACACCTGTTATATAAGGGTGTAATTCTTAGAAGCAATCCTTGCATTCCAGAACTATGTAGCCAGCATAGGTGGAGACATCATAGCTTGCTATATGAGGGTAGATAAGGTGGCTTAACCTGTTATATGAGGGTTCCCACCATTCTTACTAGAGATACCTGTTATATGAGGGTCACTCACAGATTGTTCTTACCAGATGCACAGTACTGACACCCTTCCAATCAGGGCATATTTGGGGATGTTGGTTAAATAAATACTCCCTACAGTTTTAGTATTAGTATCAGTAAAAGAACTCAGCTAGTTCTTCAGGTTTAGGACTATCAGATATAGTCAACTCAGAACAGTACAGAGCTCAGCTAGTTCCATCAAATTTTGGACTTTCAGATACAGTCACTCATGCTACCAATTATATCATATAACTCCCTAATTTTTTGTAACTGGAATACCACATGGTTCTCATAATCATGAAGGACCACTAGCTAACCCTCTTCTGATATCTGTACCTGTTCACTGCATAATATAATAAAATACATGCAGAAAATTAGTGGAAACTTACCATAAGGTTCAAACTATCTAAAATACATAATTCTACAAACTGAATACATATACAACTCTCCAAAAAACCTCTAACTGTCTGAACTGTGGTGTTGATGGGACATATCCCTATCTAACTACCTCTAATAAAATAAATTGGATATAATACTATACTAAAATAATAATCGTCCTCGAAAGATGAGGACTCTCTAATACTTCTACTACTGCTGACTGAATCTGGACTGCTACGGGTACTCTAGATCGTGCCTCTGAACCTATGGTGTCAAATAAAATAACAACACCATAGCACAAATGCATCAGTATGTTGGAATGTACTGAGTATGAAAATGAAGTAAGGCTAAATTCAAGGGTTTATGCATGAAAAATTACTTAATTGAATGATATTCCAGAGCTGGATTAACACATATAGAGAATCTGTAACTACTGAACTTACTGCACATACTGACTCTAAGAATACTTGGACTAAATCTGATAACTGATACTAGATATACTATCAAGCTAAACTTTCTAAACATACTGAGATTCTGAGTATCTGGAGCTACGAAACTAATACCTGAGTTCAGTAACTTTTGAATACTATATAACCGAGTCAACTAATATCAACAACTGAGTCTAAGCCTGCTAGTATCAATTGGCTAAATCTGAGATCAAACCTATCTAGTGGATGATCTCTAAGTCTTCTATAATGATGAGGAATAATTAAATCTGAATTTGAGATCAACTCTATCTAATGAGTGATCTCTGAATCTTCTGATAATGAGAATACTTAACTGAATCTGACTTAGATCAAGCCTATCTAATAGGAGATCTCTCTAATTACTGATGCTGAATAACTTTATGTGAGACCATGCCTATCTAGTGGGTGGTCCACGAATCACTGGAACTATCTGAGTTCCTTACTGAGATAGATGACTGTATCTGACAGTCCTAATTTTAGAGTTCTACCCTGTAGACTGATAATGAAACTGCAACTGTGGGAGTTCTTACTTAACTGACATGCCCTGAGCCAGAACTAGTGGGGTCCAACCTGTAACCCCAGCTGGAAGGGTGTTAATATCATGCCATGAATACAGACCTCTCTGGTAAAGCCTATCTGACGGATCACCCTCTTAGGAAGTCAAGCCTAAGGTAGTATAATAGTCAAGCCTCTCTGACGGATGACAAGCCTTTTTCAGATGAGTGACTCCTACATCCTACGTTGTCTACACAGTTCTGGAGTTCAAGGATTGCTCCAAATGACTCTGCCTCTCTGACGGGGAGCCGCCATCCCTGCACTCGTTCAGTGCTAGCTCCTACTCCCAACTGAAAGACTCTGAACTGAATCTTAGAACTTGTACTTCAACTAAACTAAATCTGTTACTGAATTGCTTACTTGACTAAGGTGGCTGAGTTTACCTGATTTCATTATCTGATGGAATATTTCAGAATTCAACTTTATGTCTGAATGAAGCTGAGTTCTGTAACTTAAAGGGGATTTACTAGAATCTGAACTGAATACTGAGTACTGAGCTTGATTAAACAGAACACTGAGATTTACTGAGTTTTCTTACTATTCAGTCATTGACTGAGTTCGATTGATAATGGCACAACTGAGATTATCTTGAGACTGACTTGTCTCTAGGCACACAGCTATATTTTTCGAGTACAAGTTCCCCTATGACTCGATGGAAGGAAACTGATAGGACTCGACTCTTTGAATTCATGACCAACATCCATATCATAGTAATAGATTCACTATATACTCAATAAAACATTACTTTAAGCACTTGGAAATAATAACATGTATTTTTATAGGAAATGCAAGCCAACACTTCATAACTCATTCTGCAAGATCTTGCAATAAACACATGACATGCGTTGAAGGTACATAATAAAGGATTTCATGCTAACATGTTACCATCCATTGACTAAAGCTTTTTAACAAACACTTGGCATGCTTAGCTTATACCAAACTTGGGGATTTCTAGTCAACATTGTCATAATGACCCAATTTTCTTCATACAAGCATTTTATCAAACATGTAGGGAGCATGACTTAGTTAGTCAACAATTACTACTTATAAATATCATGACTCCGTCAACCAATTCGTCATACAAGGATTTCAACATGGTATGATCATGATTCAACACACATGGAAAAACATGATTATTTCAAACGTCCGTCAACATATAACAACATCACACTTCAATCTTCTTGGCCTTACAAAAATTCATTACATAAATTAACATGATTAGATAATTAAACATGCTCCTTGAAGAGGCTTTATTATGAACACTACAAGATCAACACATACTAGGGTCAAAGCTTGAGTGTTTATCATCAAATCATGAATTTCATTTCAACCGCATCAAGAACTTCAATTTCAAACCACATAAATCATAAAAATTCATAAAAATATCATCTATGAATTTTTAAAAAGGATTTTTGAGTTTCTTAGGTTAAAGGAACCCAAGAATCAACATTTGCATACCTTAATCTTTGAAATTTGATGAATTCTAATGTTTGAGACTCTATTCTCTCTTGTAATAAATGATTCTCGAAGCCCACATAATGAGGAACTTGATTCTTGAAGAAATCTTGAAGATATATGGATGATTTTTGGAAGATTAATGTTTATGAATTGAAATCCTAGATATTTTTATAAGAGAATTGGAAGAGAAAATGATGAAATTAGGGTTTGGATGAGACTTCTCATTTTTATAGAGGCCTCCAAAAGATGGAAAAAGATAAATATACCCATGCAAAAACATCCCTTAATTACTGAAAAAAATAGCTGACGACATTTGTGACATGTCGACAAGCTGGTGATAAATCATCTCGAAATGTCATCACAAAAGGTAAAATCTTGATATTCTAGTTAATGTTGACGACATTGGTGATAAGTTGTCACGGGTGTGACAACTTATCATAAAATGTTGTCACTAGGGATGGAAATCTACCCAAGTCTGAAGACATTGGTGATAAGTCATCACGTTTGTGATGGCTTATCAGGAATGTCGTCACTCAGTTTCCCAGCCTGACATGCTAGAGTAAAATGGGAATAACTCCTTGGTCTGATATTGGATTTTGAAAAAATTGGTAGAGTTGGAAAGATAATCCAAAGAGATTTCATTTGATATATAGTAGGTCCTCAATTCGATATATACAATGAGTTATGGTCGATTGAATTTGACCCAACTTTTGACACTCACTAAATATTAAACGATGGGAACGCTTTCAACTTGTCCTTGAGTTATGGGACCTCTATGGTCTTAATTCCTGCTAAAATAGATTCTCACACTACATAATTGGTTAACACACTAAATTTACAAAGGATTTAAGGCTTTTGGAACATTTACGCATATGAATGACGGAGTTCCATTCTAGTCCAAAATGTGAGGTGTTATATATAAGTTATCAGAACTCAGTTGCCAGTCGTGTTAGTTATCAGTAAATGCATGTTGTCACGATCTCAGTTATAGTTACTATGTATTCACGCATGCCTTCTCACATTCATATTAGTCATTTAGTCAGTATTGTTCATACATATGAACCCCATGCATTCAGCCTACCTCACATGCATATAAGTACATTTAAAGTACTGGCGTATTTGCGCTATGGTGTCTTATACCAGAGGTTCTGAGACACAAGCTCCAGAGCATCAGTAGATTCCAGTATCAACAGTCAGAGTTAGCAGTGAGTCCTCATCTTTCGAGGACATGATCATTACTTTCATACCTCATTAATTTATTTATTAGTTGGTGTTAGTTGGGCAGGTGTCCCATCAACTCCTTATTCAGATAGTTCAGTCATGATTTAGAGGCTTTTCAAACTATAGAATGTTTCAGACAATTTATTTCAGTTGTTTTGGGTATTTCATACCCCACCCAGATGTTATATTTTTATCAAATATTATATCCCAGTGTTGAACCGTATGGCCTTTCAGTTCATGTTTACACATTATACAATATTTTATGTAGTATATAGGTATAGATATCAGTCATGGGTTAGCTTATGTTCCTTCAGGGTCATGAGCACCGTGTAGCATTTTAGGTACTAGATTTGGGGAGTTACATTTGTCTTGACTAATGAATATACCTTTGGTTGTTTTCTTGATTTGTAGTCCCAATAAAACGATTCATTCTCTCATCAGAATTATTTTCAAATTTTCTTTCACCAAATTAGCAAAATTCTCACATAGGGAGATGTTAGGACTGCCAAAACTATTAATATCCTTATAAATTTGCACAGTATAAATATTTAAGTCAGGGTTTTGTATAAATAGTGTTGTACCAATTTTACCTCTTTTTAAGTTATAATTTAACATAAAGTTATTCAACCTCTCATACTAAGCCTTTGGAACTTGTTTGAGACCATAGAGTGCTCTTCAAATTTGAAAACATGATTTGGATAAGATGGGTTTTCAAAACCAGTGTTTTTCTTTTACAAAGACTCCTTAATGAACGAATCCATTTAAACATACACTTTTGACGTCCATTTGCTATAACTTAAAATATTTATAAGTATAAGAAGCTTATATGATGCAAATTAATTCTAACCTTGCTACCGGAGCAAGGGAATCATCATAGTCAATAACTTCTTGCTTGTAGCATCCTTGAGCTATTATTCGAGACTTAATTATGATCATTTTACCTTTTTCATTCAGTTTGTTTCCTTAGACCCATTTGGTTGCAATTATTGAGCAGTTCTTGGGTCTTTTAAGTAGAGTCCACACTTAACTTTGTTTGAATTGGTTCAATTCTTCCTTCATGTCCTCAACCCAGAATTCATATTTGAGGGCCTCATCGATAATGTTTTGTTTGATTAAGATACAATAGTAACAGATGCTTTCTTTATCAAAAAGGTTCTTGTTTGCATCCTATCATTTTGATTTCCAATGATAAACTTATTTGGATAGCTAGCATTGTGCTTCTATTCTCTTGGAACACATGGTTTGACTACTTTCTCTATAGGAATCAACTCTAGAGGAAGTGTAGTCGACTAGTCTTGTGAAAGATTGGGAGTTTTGTTTTCTTTGGCTTCGGATTAGAAATTACACACCTATTCTTCATCAATACTTAAACTCGTAGGAGGGTGACACTTCATTAAATAAAATATTCATAGATTCTAAATGTATAAGCTTCTTTTATTATAAGCCTCTTAAGCACGACTGGTAGAAGAATACCTAGGAAAATACCTCATGACTTCGTGGATTGAAATACTTCAATAAGTTCATATGAGGAGCTGAGTTTTACTAAGCTGACTCTGATGAAATTTCCTCTAGTGTTATCTCCAAATCTAACTATCATCTTTCTATTTTCTTTAGATGATAAATATATTATTTGATTTTCGTCATATGTCTGGAACATCCATTATCAATGACCCACATTCCTTTTTTAAATATTTTGTGGGCATGTTCCTATAAAGCAAGAAAATTAATTTTATTTAGGTACCAAAGTGGTCTTGGGTCATTGCGGGTTTGATGTGCTCCCTCTAGGCTTTAAAACCCACATACTTTTAGTCTTATGCCTACAATTGCAAGATTTTTATGCATTCTATCCACAGATAAAATAGAAAGATCCTCGACAGGAGAAAGAGGTCTTGGCTTATTTAAATGATTCTAATAAGGAACTTGAGTTTATTTTTAAAGAGTTCAATCTCACAAAATTATAACTTGGTGATTTTATAATGCAATTCAGTTATATTTTTACATTATCAAGCCCTTCTTGAATTAAATCAATTTCAATTTAACATGATTTGATTTCTCCTTTACAGTTTCTTTATTCCTTTATGAGACCTTATTTAAGTCGAGCTTCCCAAATTCTATTCTCTTAGGAGATTTTATTATATTCATCTATAACTTTTTAAAGTGCGACAATTATCATATCTAAATTATATTAAAGCATATTACAATTATGATAGTCATGTGGTCTTCCCTTGGAAGATTCACATTTTTCCATGAATCACATGTTGGTTGCTTCTATTTTGTCTTAATTACTCCAAGATCCAAAATTTTGATTCATTCTTGATGGTCTTCTTCTTAGTTCTAGACTATTTTTCTTGAAGAGTCCAAACCTTACACACTGATAAAAGCGATCACCATTTATAGTTGAATCATTTCTTTTGCTCCTTAGGATCTTTGTTGTCTTTGTCTCATGATTTTCTTTACTCCATTATTTATGAGAGTCATTCCTTTGTTATTGGCTTCTTGTAGAAAGTCCTCTTCTTCAGTTGGGGCGGTATTAAAGGCTACTGGTTTCTTATTTTCCTCCTTGTGGTACTTGTTGATATAATTTTGTTAATAGGCAATGATATTACCTCATAGATCGTCAGTCATGTTGTAAAGATCAGAATGCCAGCCTTAGTTTCCAAAACTTTTGGGAGACTTCTGACCAGCTTTTGGACTTGCATGGTATTTTGATAAATTATTCCAAATGATTTTAGCTCGCAAAAGATTTTTCTAAATCGGAAAACATTGTTTCAATGATCTCATTTTTTCATTTTGAACAACTCATATTCATTGACTAGGGTAGCTATATTTGACTTTTTTGTCTTTTGTGGTTCCTTCATCGGTTACCTCAAATTTTTCCCACATTTGTTTTGTAGTCTCGCAGGCTTATATCTTACCGTATTCTTCTCTACCAACAGCACAAAGAAGTAAAACTTATAGCTTGTGCATTAGTTTGGATTACCCCTTGTTGTTATTTGGTGACCTCAAAGCTTTCAAGATCTTCTATGTCGGTACTACTCAATTCTTTGCCTTTATCATTTTGCTTCTCCATGAGTCCAGGAATTGGCTTTAGTCCTTTTTTAATGATGACCTTGGCTTGGAAGTCATTTGGTTAGACAAAGATTTTGAATTTGTTCTTCAAATATGAGTAGTGTTGTCCATTAAAGTATGGTGGTCTTTTAATGGAATGACCATCTTGAAGAAGAGAACTAAAATTTTGATTTTTTGACATTTGATCTTTGCTCACGTGTGGTTAAGAAAAACTGTTGGTGCGGCTTTCTCTAAATCCGATTGAAATTCAAGAGGTTGTGTGAATTGAAAATATTCTATGAGTCGACTATTAAACCGTCAAAGTCAACTCGCCCACAGATTAACACATTTCAAAAAAAATAGATCAGATTTAAATAAATGGATATGTAAATAAATTAACGTAAATAAAAACACACAGATTTATCCTTGTTCAGAACACCAATGTGGTGTCTACTTCTAGTCCCCTTGGGTTTCAACATTTTCTTAGATTTTTCAAAGTTGGGATAGAGTATAATTATGAGAAATAAGTTTCTAAGACTTACTTTGTTCTTCAAATCTCGTGACACAGCTTCAATTTTTATTACAAAGTTGACTCGATCCTATTCTTTATATAACTATTGTAATCTAAGAAGTACAAATATTTGTAAGACTAAGATTGAGGCAAATTTTGATTCTTCTTTGAAGTTGCATGAGTGGTTAAGCCTTTTGTCTTTTCCTTTATAGTCTTTAACTTCTTCGGCCTTTGATCATTGTTAGTAAACCCAAGAGATTTCTTCTCAATAAAGGATTTTAATTCATTCCTTGATTGAGGGATGGAACCATAAAGTATGTTCATACAAGATATGTCCATACAAGGTACAACTTCCACAGTAATACTTGTCCATATCTGATATGACCATGTAGAGGGTGAAAGAAGAACAATGGATGAACTCCCACAAACCTTAAACTCTTAATCTTGAAAGAGAAATACCAACCTTGATGTTTTCTTGAGGTTCTTGGATTTGGGAACTTGAATTCCTGGTTTTCCTTGGAGATTAAGTAATTGAATTGATGATTTTGGGAGATGAATAAGGTTTCTTTGAGAGGAAAATTTAATAAGAGGGGAAAATAATGCCCTAAATGGTGATATCTATCATGATATGCCGACTTGAATTAAGGAGAAAAGACCCAATTACCCCTCAGGCAATCAAATTTGTAACTCGACTACTTTTTGGATGATCAACATAACACGGTATGATTTCCATCACCATTAGATCCGCGACACGGCACTATCACACTGAGATTCTAGAATTGTGATCCAAACATGACACAATCCTCATTCAAAAAACCTGACACTCCCCCAAGACATTCTCCTTACACCCCTGAACATGTATTAACTCAAAAAACAAATATCTCAGGGTCGGGAAGACATATTTAAAATCCTCAAATTTAAGAGGCCTTAAAAGGATTAAGTCCCCAACACTTAGTAAAATTTTTAGGATTTAAGCCTCTTATGATGTACCTAGGAGCCGAACTGAGCTAAGAATAATACAGGGTATTACAATATGTCCCCTCTAGGAATATTCATCCTCGAATGCAATTGGTTAGATTGAGAGTACTGTTCTGAGGTAACTGAGATTATGTACTGAACATGCATGATTGGGAGCATGATTGCATTGCTGATTCCGAAACATGACACATGAACTAAATATCATGAACTGAGCTTACTCCTTTAATATATGTAATGATATGACAATTATTATAAGGCTGGGATAGAAATGAGAGAGTTAACTTATGAGGAACCATTACTTTAGGCTAGATTTTATTTCCTACTAAAAAGATAAGAGGTTTTGGACATGAAAACTCAGGGTATTACAATATCTCCCCCTTGGGATCGTTCATCCCCTAAATTATATAAACTTTGTTGAAATGTTAAGGAATGACTAAGATGATGCATGGGACACTTATGAACTCAATCATTACTAAATATCAGAATCTGAAAAATAATTCATGAACTGAACTGAACTCATAAATACCTGTTGTGACAATTTTAAAATATGTGAATCCATTTGTATTATTTGGTCAACTTATGATGTTGGATAACCAACATGATATAATTTTCTAATATAGACATCCTTTATGGTTAAGACTAATTTAGACTAGAAGTAAGGACCTAACTGAACTTACAACTTGCATGATTGTTGATAAGTTACCTCATGGAATATTCATATTCAGGAAACTTCAGATAGTAAGACTAGATAGAAAGATAGAGAATCATAGGAACTTGTGTGTCTGACTACTAAACTAAATTGTTGGTTATACCGACTGAATTATACTGAAAGCATTTACTCAATTATTCATTCCACTTCAAAAATGCACTTTACTTGAGGATACTTAAAATCTTCACATAGGCAATAATAAGTCTATCTACTAAAGTCTGAGCTGAACTGAATTCTCTCACTATGTTAAAGCATACTCAAATCTATAGATTGTTACCCATCACACCATAATACTAGTTCGAATCATGAATTAAATACACCCTACGCTTTCACAACTCCTTATCTCATGAATAATTCTTATTACCACTTCACTAACCATATTCAACCCCTACTAGACATTCATTGATGCCCAATGCGTTCTTCTACATATATGTATATATATTTATAAACATGAAATTCAAGACTATCATGATAACCACATCTGCACTTCTAAATAAACAACCATAAAAGCATCTTTCTCATCTCCTCAAAAACACTATCAACAATAACTTCTTTGCACTACCCCAAGAAAACAAACACAAAATTGTGACTAACCATGACATATAACAAAAATTTGGCCTCAATCTTACATCACACTTACAACCTTAGCTAAAACAAGCATACAACAATCTTTTATCAAGAAGAAACATTTACTCTCTCCCATCAAAATAATTGTTTATCATCACTATCTTGACCTAAAGAATGGTCACTGAAAGGTTAGAACAAGAAGACTTAAAGAATGGAGGAATACTATTCATAACTTGGACACTTAACTGAAGCTTGATGAATAGAGTATCCATGACATGGATTCATTATAAAGATCAAAACTGAGGATATACATGACATGCTCTGAATTTCACTGATCATTAGGAGTGAAGCATGAGTACCTGGAATTGAACATACTATAAATCATAAGTACACAAGTCATCAGTTGCATGATATGAGTTTGGAGTTCATTAATTCATGCAAAATGATTCAACTGCTGAGTGAATTGGAACTCCTCATACTCGGAACTGGAAGCATGCATGATTCTATGAAAATAGCATGAATATGAGCTATGTTCATAGAACTAAAATATAAGGCATGTGTACATATTATGATGACTGAAGTACAAACTTTGCACTAATATGAGTGCACCATTCTCCCTTACTGCTATTCTAAACATGCTGGCATCACTAATAGAATATGAGAGCCTAGCCTTATTACTTGTTCTATCATCTCCTCCCTCCTCTTCCCCCTCTTTAGCTTTAAGCCATTATTATAAGTCTACGGGACCCTTTAAGTAAGTCTAAATTGAATTGACATTACGTAGATTCTAGGGTAATACACAAATGATAAACTCACCCTGAAAGACTATACCTGAAAATATAAGGTCCACTGCTAGTACTTCCTTCTTAGATACAAATCCTATCTTTCTATAGCCTCAATGGTCATCATATAATAACTCAAACATTGATTAACTTAGAATTTTCATAAGTAACACCAGACACTGAGTTCACACTATCAAGAATTTCATCTCTTCCTTCTATTTGCTCAATTTTCAAAGATTCAAACATAGCTTCTAACACTTAACATGGATATCCCCAAACCTTAAATGAACCATACTAACTTGCTTCATATCCTACTAACATCACATTTAAACCATGAAAATTACCATTACACCAACATGCCAAACATCAACAACATATTATTGAATTAATAAACTTAAATTCTTGCATACACTATTTAAAGCCTACTGATTCACCCTTCATACAACTCGTTCCATGAATACCTAATCTGCTAAATCTAAAAAATCACCCACTTTATTATTGTTAAACTTCTAAGTTCATGCTTCTAACTCTTGGTCATATTCTTTCATAGGATTCTGAGAAGGGATTTAAAAGAACATCTGACTTTGACTCAATGCATGATTTTTCATGAACAAAAAAGTGAATTCTTTCAACGTGTAGAACATAATGGCACTGATGGGATACTTTTGAGCCTGCATGCAATCCCATAACTATCTGTGAAGCGCTTTATGAAAATACTACATCTGTAAGAATTAAAGCTAGCTATTTCTAGTGCCTTAAGAATAAGGCAGAGATGTCATGAATGGATTAACGTAAGAATCTGCATAAGTTACTTATAGAAAATTTCTACTACATGATCTAAGACATGAAAGAAGGGAAACATTTCTTAAAATCCCTATAGCCTCTCAAAGAAAAGGACACACAAATTCGTACAGTTCCACAAGAATCGACTAGACACGGGTTCATAGACACCCTAGGAAACTTGAACTCAATACACTGATACCAAGTTTATAATGACCCCAGACTACCCTCTAGTTGTAACACAGTGCTTGGAACCACAAGTGATCTCAAATTAACCCATGAACTGGCATACTATTGAGCAATTGATTTATCATATATAAAATAGCTGGTTTTGCTGTGTGGAAATATAATCATGACAAAATCTAGGAAAAATATAATACTGATACAATTTACAATCTGATAAAAAATGAAATTACATGACTAACTCTGACTGACATCTATGAATTCTCTACTATATTGTGTATATATAGCTGGGACATACGTCCAACTACCACTATTAAATACATATGAATAATAATAGAGTACATGAATAAAAACTTTCTGAAGTCCCCAAAATAGAAGAACTCATCACCTACTGGCTAGATACTGCAACTGTCTAATCATGATGTTTTAGCTACAATTGGTACCTACATTATGAAATAATGTCACCACAAAGACGTATATGTGGATCACTACTTCTGGAATGTACTAAGAGGGAGTGAATGCAATAAGTACAATTGACTTCATACGTAATCATAAAACATGCAAACCTAGTGTAAGTAGACTTATCAGGAGACTAAAATCAACTAAAAAATAAAGTAGCTTAAATCATGAGTAACAAACATAATCTGATAAGTTAGTGAATCACTATACTTAGTTTCTTAAAATTTTAATTTTGTAGAATAAGTAGAACTCAAGATGGGAAACAGTAAAACATGGATACAATAAGAATACTACTCTTACACTATGCAATGAAAACTGAAATAACTGGAGGATCTGAATATACAAATGTATTGAGCACAAATGCATAAACATACAAAACCAAACATAGCATATACTAAGTTGATCTGATTCACTGACTAACTGATAATTATAATATTAATCCTATAAAACTATACTAAGCTTATTCTGAATTCCCAGACTAAAACTATGGGGTACTGTACATATGAGGTAAGTACTAACTAAACAACATGAGATAACAAATGATAAATACATGAAAACTATAATATCTGATAATGCAAGACCAAGAATATATGCATTTCTCAAATAATCCATATACTAAAATACTAAAATTTGTATAATTAAATAACTATAAATTTGTATACTTTGGTCAAGAAAACTTTAACTAGATTATAGACTGAATAGAACACTAAGACCATGGGAGGTATCACCTAACTGACATGCCCCAATCTGAGATAATCGGGTTCCAACATGTAACCCTAGTTGGAAGGGTGTTAGTACCGTGCCATGAGTACAAACACCAGCTATGTGGATGCACTAAACTGGGGTCCCAAAGGACTAAGGAGTCGGTCCTAAAGTAGCAGTGACCCTTAAGAGAGTGTTAGTCCTAAAATGGCGGGTGACATCACATAATCCTATGCTGTCTACGTAGTTCTAGAACATAGGAACTACTACTAAGAACCATGTTGAAACTGATTGGTGAGCCCTCATCCCTAGGTTTTCTTAGTGTTAAATCCTACTCCCAACTAAACTGACATTGATTACTGGACTGAACCAAGTTTAACTGAACAAATAGATAGTCGTAATAACTTACTAAATAAGAATGCTCATGGTTTATCTAAAGTAATTTTGAAGATATTGAAATTATGTTATCAACTAGGTATCGGGTGTTCATAACCCACCAGTGCTGAATAAGAATAAGAATAAGGATATATAAAAGCTTTGAAACCATAATAGGGAATCATTACTCAAAACCCATCACTTAGGCATTTCATCGATCACATGGAAATCAAGACTTTAACATAGGTATTCTTTTAAACAAGATGAGATAGCATGATTACTAGAAAAAATCATAAGTTAAGGATGTATTTTGATTTGCATAAGCATGATATAGTAACTATAATATTTAAGAAATTCTATAATCATGTCCATATGAAAATGATTGAAATTTATATAACAAGGGATTCATGGAGATAATTCAACTTGAAAAATGTAAAACTCATAAATTAAAATAAAAAAGAGTTCTTTGGCTCTATGGGTTAAAAGGGACCCATGGATGAACTCCCACATACCTTATGCTCTTAATATTGAAAGAGAAACACCAATCTTGAGGCTTTCTTGAAGGTTCTTGGATTTGGGAACTTGAATTCTTGGTTTTCCTTAGAAAGTAAGTTACTGAATTGATGGCTTTGGGAGATGAATCGACTTTTATTTGTTAGGAGAATTGAAGAAGAAGGGAAAATAAGTCCCTAACTGGGGATATCTTTCATGATATACCAATTTTGATTAAGGAGAAAAGACATAATTGCCCATCAAGCAATTGAATTCATAACTAGACTACAATTTGGATGATCACCATGATGCGGTAAGAGTGCCATAGCCATTAGCACCACGATGTGGCACTATCACAATGAGATGCTAGAATTATGATCCTAACATGACCCAATCCCCATCCAATAAATTCGAAACTTTGATATGTGAGCGGATGCTAACACATTTGAGGCTTTTAACTCTAAATAATTATGAAGTCTTAAGAAAATTTTGGTTATTTTTGAATGTTTTCTTGTGATATTGTAGTTGTAGCAAGGATGGGAGGAAAATATAGGAAATATGAACAAAATAAGTAAAATCTAGTATAAGTAAGCTAATATGAGTCTGACGGCATTTCTTGCAAGCCGTAGAGATGTGGTAAGCTACCAGAAAAAGGTGTTAGGAAGAACAACAGAGAAGAGTTGCTGGATGAGAGTGACGACATTCTCAATATGTCATCACAAGTGCGGTAAGCCGTCAGAATATATCGTCAGTGTGAGGCAGAACATGGTGAAATAATCTAAAGGTCTGACGATATTTGCTACAGGCCATGACAAATGTGGTAAGCCATTATAGGACATCGTCAGAGTGAGGTAGAAGAGGTCAAGATGGCATGACTTCTGATGACATATCTGAGACGCCATCAGAAGCCTGACGACCAACACCAATATGGCGTTACCTAAATTCGAGACCAGCAGTTATTTTGTTATTTTATTTCCTTAATTAGGCTTTAGTATAAATAGTAGTTTTTAGGGTTTTTAAAAGCAGGAAGTTTTCATTATTAAGAACAAGAATTTTAGAGGGATAAACATGTACATTGTTCTCTTTTGCCAATTATTTTAGTTTCTTTCTTATAAACTATTCTTGGGTTTCTAGCTTGGGATTTAATTGAAGAAATTATTTGTTGTTTTCCATCTATACGTAAGTTTATCATTATCATCATGAATTCAACTTGTGATTTCCTTCGTCAAATCATGAGAGGCTAATTTCATTAGCCGAGGTTATAGGATCCAAGGATTAGTGTTTGATATGATGCTAGGTGTTCAACGAATTCAAAGAGTAGTAGAATATCTTGAAATTTTGTGGTTTTAACTAAAATCTTATGGTTGCAAACATTAGATTATGCCTTAGGTTTTATTTGCTTCTAATGGAGAAATAGACTAGAGGACGGGAATTATCTACAGGGACTCGAAAGCTATAACCTTCTATTTAATGATTAATGTCATGACTGGATTAATCTGCCTGAGATAACATCTGATTGGATATAGATATATTATCTAAGTTTGAGAGAATTAGATAACAAATTGTCTGGTGAGATCGAGAGATAAGTCAGATAGTATCATAGTTAGGGATATTCTATTATTCTACTCATTTCGAGGATCTCTAGCATTACCTGGTATCTATCAATACCCAAAACCTTTGGTGATCATAACCCTGATTTCCCATGAATATATTTATGTTCAACTATGATTCTCTTCATTCAAATTTATGCAGCACACCTTTTCTTATCATAAAAATAATATCATTTTTTATATATCATGATAATTTATTCTTAAAAATGCTATTTTTACCATTAATATGATAATTTATAATAATACAAGTGTCTATGACTTCATTTTTTTTTTTCAAAACTCAGTCAAACATTGACACATTAACTAGTCTAAAAGTAGTATGAGTTACCAATATCATATCTATAGAGTAGACCCTTCATCATATAGTAATGGATGTGCGTAATAGGATTATTCTACAAAAGATATGTAGATTTTAGTGATTTTAAATCAGGGAATCGCTGATTAAGATTCAACTTTCTTTTACTGATTGAGTTAATGACTCAAAAAATTACATTATTCCTCCATGCATGGTAATAAAAGGATTAATGAATCTTTAATGACAATTTGATGATCCAAACTTGGTTAAACACTTAACATATTTTAGCCTTAAAATGAATGGAGAAAATTGTTTACAAAGACATAAAGAAAAATTAAAACAAAATTACGTCGCTACCAAAGAACAAAAATATAAAAATAAATAAATAATAGAGGCATTACATCTGAACTAATTATCAAAGAAGAATTATTTCTCTCTAACACTTTAAGTTTTAGAAAATACATAATTTATACAAATGATAATACAATTAAGAATGAATATGCTTAGATAAAAGACAGAAACAAATGAATATTTACTTAAATGGGCTTACATATGACTGTTGTGATTTACTTATATATATCATCAACATTATTTAACTTGATATAAGATAAATTTTTAATTATTTTTCAAAAATTAATTTTATCTTTTATTAGTAGTTATTGATAATTATATTTATAAATAATCGAATATTATTATTTTATCAATAATTAAATTTTAATAAAGAAAAAATGTACTATCAATAGCACATTAAAATTTTAATATTTAAATATTATATAAAATATATTATAATTTGTAATTCTTCTCATGTTGATATAAATAAAAAAATATAATTGAAATCTTAATCAAAGTTTATATAGCTTAAAATTTGAAAAGAAAAAAGTGACATAAATTATGACAGAGAAAGTACTTAACACTCGTAAAATAAATAAAATCGATTACTATTCTTGTATTATATTTATAGTGATCACTTACATGCAAAACTGCAGATGTTCGTATTATATCATAAATAATGAAATAGAAGAAACAAAAAAATTCTTCTGTGGACCCTAAACTGACAAGGGTATACAAACAGATTTGTTTAAATGTTACAACTTTTTGTCAGTTAATCTTGAAATTATATGAAAAAAAGGACATCAAAATGCCTTATATAAAGACGAGAAAATTAGATCAGAAACTGAAGATTTTAAATTTGTCATACTTTGCTTGGGAACTACAAATTTTGCCATTTGTTCCTCCTAATAACTACGCTAGAAAGAAAAAGCAAAGTTGGTGCTTTTAGTCCCTGAAATATTGATAATTTTTGGTTTGGATCCTTATTGTATATATCATAAGCACATTTAAATATCCATTAGTTAGAAAGTGCACTTAATAGTCGTTCATATTGTGAAACTTTACCAAAGTAAAAAATTATTAGTCGTAAACTACTAAAATATTCATGTGTTAGGTTAAACATACTATTCTGACATAGTTTTTTCATGCACACTTGGAAGCTCGACAAGCTAGGAACAAGGTGTCTAGTAGATACACAAAACAAGAAGTTAAGCTGACTGATCCTAAGATGATACAACAAGAATTTTTGTCTTTTTTCAGAATATAGAAGGGTGTGCAGTAGTTAATCTTCCTTGTATTGACATCACAATTGTCAGAAATGACCCCATCTTACTATAAACCAACAACAACAACTTGTGCAGGAGGTTACTAAGGTGGATATAGTCCAAGCCTTGAAGACCCTTCCAAATGATAAGTCACCAAGAATTGATGGATTCCCCACTGAATTTTTCAAAGAATACTGGAATATTGTGTGTGATGAGCTTAGTAAAGCAGTGACATAATTCTTTCAAACTGGTAAATTACTAAAAGTTGTGAACAATGCCACTCTGACTTTGATTCCAAAGGTTAGTAAACCAACCTTTGTGAAATATTTTAGACCTATTGCCTGGTGTACCACCTTATACAAACTAATTGCGAAGATCTTGACTAGAAAGCTAAAAATGATGGTTGATTATCCGGTGGGAGCTTCCCAATCTGCTCTTATTGAAGGAAAAAATATTCTGGATAATATTATGTTATCTCATGAATTAGTAAAAAGATAAACCAGAAAAGGGATGTCCCCTCTATGTATGGTCAAGCTTGATATTTGGAAAGCATATGACTCTGTAGAGTGGCCATTTCTTAAGATGGTACTCCTAGATTGTGGACAACCTAGTAAATTTGTTGATTTGGTAATGTAATGTGTATGCACTGTCAATTACTCCTTGCTAATTAATGGAGGCTTGGTCCCTAGTTTTCAAGAACAAAGAGGTTTGAGGAAAGGGGACCCAATTTCTCCCAATCTCTTTGTATTAGTAATGGAGTACCTGAATAGATCTCTCAAAAAACATTAGACTATCCCTGACTTCAATTATCAACCCAAATGTGAAAGTTAAATTTGGTGCATGTGTGCTTTGTTGATGACTTAATTATGTACTGTAGAGCAGATAAACAATCTCAAAAGTTGATAATTGAATTCTTTGAAAATTTCTCCTTAGTTTCTGGTCTGAAAGCATATATAGAAAAGATTTGTTTGTACATTGCAGGTGTTTAGCCTAATGCGAAAGAGAAAATACTTAAAAATTTTCAATTCTCACTAGGGAAGATGTCTTTCAAATACTTAGGTATTCCATTATTAGCTAGCAAGTGAACAATATGCCAATGCCTACCTCTGTGGAAAAAAATTACTGTTAGAGTGAAATAATGGACTGCTAGATACCTATCTTATGGTGGTAGAGTTAAACTAATAAAAAGTATTTTGTTTGAAATACAAACCTACTGGGCGCAGATCTTCTTATTGCCAAAAAGGTGTTATCAATGGTCACTAGCATCTATAGAAACTTTCTTTGGCATAGTTCTAATGATAAAACAAACAAGGCATTGGTGGCATGGAACACTTTATGTTAACCAAAATCTGCTGGTGGCTTAAATATAATGGACTCTGGTAGATAAAATAGAGAAGCTATTGGTAAACTACGCTAGGCATTATCGCAAAAAAGGACAAATTGTAGGTAGTATAGATACATATCTACTATATAATAAATAAGGATATTATGGCTATGGAGATTCTAGTTGGGTTATCAAAAAGTTTTTTGTAGCTAGAGAATGGACTCACACTCAAATTCTCAATGGTAACAAGTACAACATTAAATAAGCTTATGTTGCAATGATATCTTAATATCGAAAGGTAGAATGGAAATGGATGGTATTGCTAAAGGGTCTTATTCCCAGACATCATTTTAAATTATGGTTGGCACTACATAATCGACTCATCACTGTGGACAGGATACTATAGTGGGACATCCAGGTGCCTACAAACTGTGTACTTTGTGAAACACAAGCTATGGAAACATATGATCTTTTTTTCTTTGGGTGTACATTTACTCAACTAATCTGAAAAACCTTACTCACGTGGATGGGTTTCAATAGGCAGATTGAAAGTTGGACAGTGAAAACTCAAAAGTTATCAAAGAGAGTGAAGAATCAGAGTCCCCGAAATACAATCTTAGGGATTTTGTTTGTTGCAGCTATCTATGCAATCTGTATTGAAAGGAATAATAGGAGATTAAACATAAAGAAGCAACAAGAGAAGGATAGCATCAGACAATGTCTGATTTTAGTGCATATATTAGGCCAAAGAAAATGTAAATGGGCAATATGCCTTAGTAGTTTAAACTACTTTCCCGTGGTCTAGTCTTACTGTTATTAGGCTAGGAAGAGATTTAGATAATAGAATGAGAATCACTAGCTGAGTTCAAAGGCTAGTTGTATATAATTGGCACTGGTTGAATATAAAAAATTTCATTTGACCACAAAAAAAGAATTTACTATAACTAATGATGGTAAATTTTATTTGATAAGTGTAACTAATGGTTATAAGTTTAATAGATAACCACGAGTTTTCTACTTCAAAAACAAACTTGACAACTTGATTGGGATCGAAAAAATTGGTGGTCTTTGAAATTTATCCTAAGGTGAATATAGAACTAATCCAATTTGGACCCTGGATTTCTTGTGGGGTTTCAATCATAAGACAATTTGTTTTTCACCAAAGAGAAGTAAAAGAAAATTAATCTTTTCATAATATTTTAAATGAATTGAATTATTTTTAGTTAATTTGGAAATGAAAATATAAATAACATAAAAGTCTAATGAAATAAATATTTGAAGAAAAATTAGAATGGTACCAAATTGATGAAACATTAATGAAGTGAGACAAAAAAAACTTACCAGCAGCTAGGGATGTTATAATTCCTTTCATTATTAATCAGAGGTGTCGAGTTCGAGTCATGGAGGTGGGGAACTTCTTGCAGGTTCACTTTGTCCCCCTTGGTGAATCTACCAAATCTAAACCTATAGTGACCGAACAACTGAATTTTAAATTATGAACACCTAATATAAGAGAGTTAAAACTTGAATTTTGGTACAAAAAATTTTAAGAACTATTTTTCCCTGAAAGCTATTTCAATTTTTACAAATCTTTAAATCATTTTTTTTTTGTAAATAATCTTTTGGCACTGCCATTTTGGATTTCAAGTGATCAAAAAATTATTTGTATTATCAATGAATAATGAATTATAAATATTAAGGAAGACTCCACTTCCATATAGAAAAAAGAAAAGAGTGGGTACTTAAATTATCTATTGTGCTATAAGTCTTTTTTTTTTATAATAAGTAATATTCGATCTTTAAAAAATTTAACATATATGAATAGAGAGATTGATTTTTAAAAGGAAAACTAAAAATAAAGTATTCAATAGATCAAGATATATGTAGTTGATCTTTCCTATGAAGTCAATTTGTTTGACACTATTTGATTATTTATTTCTAATTACTATAATAATATATCTCGCATAATTTTACAATTGAAGTTTGGAGAGATGTGTAATTTTTATTTTTATTGTTATTGTTGTTGTTGTTGTTGCTCCTGTTGTTGCCGTTGTTGTTGTTCCTGTTGCTCCTCTGTTGCTGCTGTTGTTGTTGTTGTTGTTGCTACTGGTGTTGCTGTTGCTGCTGATATTGTTATTGTTCTTGTTTTTATTGTTATTATTATTATTTACTTGTATCATTAGAAAAATAAAATTAAACAAAACAAGGAAAAATTTATTTAGTTAAAACCTTGAAGTTCAATAGTTTAAAAATAATAGCAAATTCAAAAGAAGCTAAACCATCAAACAACAACAAAAATAATTTGTTGTTGAGCCAGGTAATGCTAAATTGAGACATGTATCTAAAACATAATTAGATGAAAATAAAAAAGGAATCAAAATTAGAAAATTCACAAGAAGGGTGGCTTTAAAAATCTATAATTAACATAAATAATTAAATTTTACCAAATTAATAATATAAAATTACGGTAAAATCGCACCTTTGATTAACGGAGATTAAGGAATAACTAAATTGTTTCTCATAATCACTGCTTCAATGACGTTTACCAAACTCATAAAGCTCATTTATTGTTGCTTTATGGCTCTCCGTCAATTGATTTGATGTCTTTTTTTTATCTTCAAATTCCCCATATGAATATGTCTATTTGTTTTTCCATTTTTTGATCCTTAAAAATCATGTTTGACTTTATCATTCACCCAGTGTAGGTGTGAATTCAATCTTCAACCTTGTTCGTCTTTAAAACCCCAAAGAAATATGCATAAGAAAGTAATTCAACATATTGAAGAAATCCATATCCTGGAATATTTGGAAATAAGATAAATCTTGGAGATCTTCATCTTTATTTAAGATTTTAGACAAATTATGTTTTCCAGAGTAAAGAAGAATTGTTCAATGAAAAAGAGTACACTAACCAGAAAGGAACTACAAGCAGAAAAACTCACTTTGCTTTTAAAATTCAGGAGATATGTACAAAGAAATAGAGATTCAATGTCTCGAGTGACCGACCAATAAATGAAAAGAAAAAGGAAATGGTTAAATATTACAGCATAAGACATAAAACCTTTTCTCTTATTTATATCCCAAGATTAATGACCTCTTGGCCGTTTTTTGATTTTTTGGTTTTCTTTATTTTTTGACACTCCATAGCTTTGAAATGAGGATTATGACTTACGGTGGATGGTGACATAATTTTAGAGGTGATTGGTGTGGTTCAGGGAGTTCTGTTTTTCAATTTTGCTAAGTTTGAAACTAAAGAAATTTTATTAAAGTTATCATTTGTTGTTGGTGAGATCATATTCAAGTTATGATGACTCCATAGATTAATAGGGTGGTTTTTAGTCTGAGTGGAGGTTAGTTCAGTTTCCAAGGCTTTAGGGATGTTTTGATTATTTGATTTGATTTGTAAGTTTGCTAAAGTTTAGAGTTTAACTCGGACAATATTAGGTCTAAATGATCCTGAAATGATGATTAGATGATTCCAACATATCCAAAATATGTTTTAAGATAAATGAGATGGGCTATTTTTGAAAGTATTGGTGCTACTGAGTCAGGTATCATCACTTTAGTGGAAAAGTACCGCTTCAAAAAAATCACTTCAGCAAAAATGGTCTGTTTTAATGAGCATAGGGGGTTGACAGAACCAATTTCAATAGAAGTCTTGTCAGCCCTATGACTTCTCTTTGGCAAGGCAGTCCAACATCGGCACGTCGCACCTACAAAAGCTTTCTACTTTCATGAATTTTACCCACTTAGGAGACCGCTACTTTTACATAAGATTCCTACCGTGGTGAGTCTCCTCCTGTGAGGATTTCGGCACTCCTCCGGAATCACTAAAGTTGAATAGTGATTCATCCCAAATTCTGATTTCATTATTTTAATTTCAATTTTAGAAGATTTTGACCACGGGTTGAGGCAAATTTTTTAGGGGATTTCAAGGATTAATCAAGAGGTAAGTTTCTAAATTTTCATTTAGATTTTCCTCGTTGAATTGTTAATTATTTTTTGTTATTTACTGTGTATGAGAATGGAATTTTTTAGGCTTTTTTGCAAAGTGGAAGAAAGTGTAGATTTATGATTTAAGCTCTATTCTTGGTGAAATTTCATATTTGAGTTTCTTATCTTATATGTAAAAAATTTCAAAAGAGTTTCAATTTTGTCTCCAAATAATGAGGGTTAACTTTATGATCAAAATTCTACCCAAACTTTTATGTTGCAATATGAGTATTGATGGACTCATATTCTCGTATAAAATATAACTTGGATAGATTGGGATCATTCTGAGGTCATTCAAAAGAAAATGGCATTGCGTGACTATTAGTGTCTTATTGTTCAACTTTAAGGTAGGTTATGACTTACTTTTATTAAGAATTTATTTTGGTGAGAACATATCGTATAAATCATGTTATGAGATGAAGAAGATATTGAGTAGTTATTGTAATTATTGGATATTGTAATGAGGGAGATAGGTTTTTTCCAATGTATGTCCTGATATTTGGAAGGACTTTTCATTTATGAATATAGTGTTTTGGGGTTTTTCATGAATTATTATTGTCACAAATTAAAAATGAGGTCATGATGTCACTTATCGTGATCCAGTCTTGATATGTAAGTAGTCACCAAAAAATTATTAAAAAAACAAAAACAACAAAAATGAAACAAGGCAAGACTTCTTGAACAAAGTCAAACCATCATATAGATAAATACCAGAGTCCAAAAAAATACATAATTATCCCAAAACATGATGTCATAAGTATAAGAGCATCTAATATATAACTAAATCTGAAATTAGATATTCTGTCTTTGAAACTAAAATAATGACATAACAATATATAGGATTAGGCCCAAATTCAAATCTGATGAACCTAGATTGTGTCAATACCTCAAAAATCACCAAATCCTCACTCACAAACTCAACCACGGCTCATCAAACTAGTAACAGGATTTACACCAAAAGGACACAGTAGGAGTGAGTACGGTCCAATTGTACTCAGTAGGTATTATAGGCCAACAAATAAAAGTAGAAAATAAAAAAGTAAAGCAAATACTATGAGCATGCAACTTGTAAGATAAAAATTTCTAAATGGTTGCTCACACCATCGCTGCTAACAATTCTAATATATAATACCAAAGGTCAAACATATACAAAAGTACAGGTAAAAGCTAAATAGATGATAAGTAACATGCAAAAAATAACACATGATGTGCAAATATAATGCAATGCAATGAATAGATGAATGTCATCGCATGACTTTTGGTATACACCTATCGAGCTTCAATGCTCTCAAAATACGAACCATGGAGGGTTGGAAAAAGGTGTACTACCTTAGGTTTTCACCAATCTCATTCTCATGTCTCAATTTACCCAATCGACACATCCCTCGGTCTAGGCATTTTTCTAAGTGTCTCATGTTTTTAAAAAATTAATGTTCCCCAATGGTACCGATATATCATAAATATTAATGTATGCAATGATGATATAATGCTCACAATCAAACAACATGAAGATATTCAATTCATTTAATACGTATACAAGTGTGCTTATAAATCAACTCAATATGTTAATGGGTCATTATATCAATTCTAATTGGGAACCATTAGAATAAACATGCATCTAAGGCATCATTAATATCATATGTACCCATAACTTGGATACTTATATTCTGATAAAGGCTAACAGTGTTCAATAAGGCCTATAATATCTATTCAAGCCCTCGCAGGGACATCATATTAAGAAATAAGGAAGTCAAATTCATGAATAAAACCAATAATTTTAACTAAATCCTTAAATGGGCAATACATAGTAAAGAATATCATAAGCCAACAACAATAGAAAATAATCCCCCATGTGGGTATCACCCAACATATCATAACTCAAAAATTATATCACATAGTTATTTTCCCCAACTCATATCATGTTTTATTTATTCATTAACCACCTAGTCCAATTTGAGAAAAGTTAAGTTATAACCTACCTCGAAATAAAACTCAAGCTTAATGTCCTTCAACACGTAGGGTTTCTGTAATGAACATTGCATTGAAATTTATAATTTTCTATATTTGACCATTTTCTCCCTTCCCATGGCGTATTTATCTAATTTATAAGTTGCAGGGAGGGTTGGCGCAATCTCTGATGTATTCAAAATATGTTTTGTTTAAGTTTATAGTTTGACTACCCTTAAAAAGGGGTAGTTTGACCTTGCTCAACATTTTATGTTTTGAGATTTGGATGATGATTCTGGTAGTATCATCTTCGAAATAACAATTTAGGTTATTAGAGTGGTTAGTTTGAGTCCCAATCCTTATTTTACATTTTAATTCTTCATTAGAAAAATAGTAAAATTGGCTTAAAAGGGTCCACGGAAGTTAATTTATTAAAAACAATCCTCTTTTAAAAATTTGACATTATCATTGAGTTTTAAATGTCCATATTATCCTTGTAGCATTATTGGGTTATTTTTGTGGCATCCTGAACTAATTTTGATAGTTCATTTGAGGAGTAGTTACTTATAGTTGTTTTTTCTAGGGTATAAATCCTTTCTACATGTTCACAATTCTTCATAATAAATTTGTGATGAACATTCAGATAGAGCATCTATATTGCATGGTTTCACCACAATCGCGATAGATAATAGATCCGGGTCAGTTTCTTTCCTTTATTATTTTGTAGTCTTGAGACTCTCATTCACAAAAGTCTTGGTTTAGGTGACGTTGCTATCGTGACTGAGTCACCACGATCACGTTGGTTATTTTAATGTCTGTCGAAGGTTGAAAATCGCGATCCCAATGGGTGAATCGCAATTATGAGGCATCGTGTCCAGAATCTGTTAAAACCTTCCTTTTTATGATTTTTCTCTATTTCTGGACTTATAAAGCTCAAATTAAGGAGTTTTTATGATTTATTATTCGTGTTAGTTCCTAGATATTTATTCCATATTTTGATATTTATTCTATTATTCTCTATTGATTTCATTTCAAATTCTCAATTTAAAAGGAAATTTCGGAGTTTTTACCAGTAAAGATTTTAAGTAATTTTTTTTTCAATCTAAACCTTATTTTTAGCTTGTTTTCATGTAAAATATTTTTGATATGAGAAACATAATTCTTAACAAAAATTTAAATTTTACCTTTTATATTTATTAACTCATTTTATGTTCCTATTTTGGACAGGTATTATATAGGGTCAATATGAAAATCATTAGCTTTGTTTTGACTTGTTGATGTCATATTTGGTTGATTGGAAGCTTTGGGGTTGAATCAAGATAGTTGGGCTTCTGGTTGAGGTTTTATACTGTATTTGAGCTTGCAGATTTTTATTCAAGTTAAGTTGAGATGTACCTTGAATTTTTTTTAAAGTGTTTATGTGTTTTATATGTGTTTGTTTATATGTTGCGATTCTCTAAGGATTGAAGGGTCCTACTTAGATGAAATGGTGAACATATCTCTGGGTACCGGAGGCTTTTGGTGGATGGTAGTTACTTTATTGCCTTGATTAGTTAGTATTTATGCCAGTAAATATCCCTAGAGTATGAATTGACTACATTTAGTTGATGAGACTTTATTATGGAATAATCTAGGCTTGGATAGTTCTGTGATATATGGTTATTGGGATTGTTGTTTATTTTGTGTGGCCCCATATGAGGCATATGTGAGCATATTTGCGTACTTGAGTAACTATTTATAATCGTGTTCTGGAGTGAGGACTTATATATTACTTTTTAATTTGACGTATATATTATTCTGATTCCCAAATAATTCTGCAGACATAAAAACCTGTCATAGTAGGAAACAATTAACCCATTAAAGAAGTGAAACAATCACTATTTCTCACTATTGTATGCCCAAATCACGAATCAAACTAGAAAGTATAACCCGCTATGCTCTACATACACTTCTGAAAAACCACATTATGATGACTTCAAATCCCAACCCGAACCCATAGCTAAACCCTGAATATATAGATAAACCCTCAACATATCAAAACTCCTTACTACACTTTAAAGATGTATCATATCATATCATACCCATAGCCCTTTATTCAAAAGAATATCATAGACCACCTGAAATGATTCTATAGCAATGATATTTTTATACATCCTAATAACTCACGTGAGTTATTCTTGATTTTTTTCCTTCAAATGGAACAATTTTTCTTAAGGTATTCCAACAGATGCTGTAAAGACACTAAATAATGAACATAATAATTTTACGTGGAAAACACCCAGCTCACGAAAGGTGTAAAGTATCACGAGCTATACCTCTATAGGATTTAACCCCCAACTTCACTAAATACAATAAGCCTCTCAACAAAAGATTACAAAACATATAACCTAATGAATTATAAACTCTAATTCCTAATGCTCAACAATCTCCCAACACTGGTGAAACCCACTTCAAGTTCCCCCTCTGGAAAATCAGATTACAAAACTATAGCAACCCGAGGAACTAACTCTAATTCCTAAAAATACAAAAACTTCTAGGGTTTATGTCCCTAAGTATTTAATTTAGTTAAACTCAAAGACTAAACTCCTAAACCAGTATATAACATACTGACACTAAGAAGGAATGAAAATTATTGGTCAATACACTTTATAACACATATTAACTGGCATAAAAGATTGTTAGACAAATTGATTAAATAGGTACTTCATGCTTTTTCACTGTATTATGATTCACTTCAATAGCTAGGAAAAACTTACTCAAATATTATTCTTACTTATTTCATCGTGTTCTCTAATTTTTCTTCTCAATATTTGCGCATAAATTTTATTTTGAAAGTCCTTTAATATTTATAACTTCTATTGATTTTCACAACCAAGTAGACTTTCACTCAACATGTCTCCCATGCTTCTTGGACTCTCTTAATGAGTGTTACAGTCAAATACAAACTATTCATTTCATCACATGATGATATCCTAATGTTTATCTGAAGTAACAGACTTTTTTTCTTTATTTTTGCTCATATAAATTTAGCCACACAAAGTCTTCTAGCAAGTTGAACTTTTTAAAAATATTTTTTCGTTAACCATCTATTCTTACTTGTTTCATGGCCTCTTGTCTATCATCAAACCTTCACAAGTCTTAACAAATTATCCCTTTTTGATTATGACCAAGTCAGTCCCTTATGTATTCAATTTTGATATCAACATCTTAAACTATGAACACTAAAGCATGGAAAACTTGAATGAAAACTCATGCTATTGTACATTTCATTTCAATACAAACATCTTGACCTATGAAAACCAAAGCATATAACACTTGAATGAGCTAGGTTAGTTAACTACTTTATAAAATCTAAAACATCCCTTATCTTCCCCTTTTTGCATCATCAAAAATTATTTTAACCATATGAATGACAAATAATTATGGACTCTGCATGATGGAACAGGTATAGAAACATGTTTCATGTACCTGGTTCATCATATTGTCAATCATCATAATCTATAAATGCATTAGAACTTTTACTTGAAAAGGACTCAAATCTTATTGCATTCTTGAGCGTGCATATTTGTGGACTCCTTGTGTGGATATGGTTTGTCCAAGTATGTAAGAACTCTTGCATGGCAAGGACTCACATGTTGCTTGGATGCTTGAGTCTGTACCTTTCTGGAATCTTGTATTGAATATGCTTTGTGCATACTTCATGGTCATTTTATATTGAGATTTTCTTCATTTCAAAAAGTTCTTATAAAAGTTAGACTTTGGATGTAGGAACATGTTGACCAACCTATTTCATGTATATGTTCAACTACTTGATTAACCATTAAAATATACACAAGCTCAATAATAGGGATGAAAAACTAATTCACCTTGTGTGTTGTTCTCAACCTATTTTAGTCAGTTCAAAGTCTAAACAATGTATAAAAGGACACATATTAAATGAACCATTTCTGAATCATGGGTTATAAATATTACACCGTATACACACTTCCCCTTTTGGAATCATAAAAAAGGTGCATCAATTGTCCAAACCAAGTCCCTCAAGTTAGAAGTTTTAGGCTCATTGAAACTAGGGCTATCATCTATAAAAATGTATAAAAGCCAAAAACTTAGTTAGATATAGAAAAGTATTTGCAAAGACAAGGAAATAGCCAGAAATAAGAGACTAAAATAAAATATTTTTATTGATCATTCAATAGATCCACATAAGATTTTTAACAAAATTAAAATAATATTAAAGAACTTGTTATGAGAGTAGAAAAGGCTTCAAAGATTATAAGGATAGAAGGACTGGGCTTTTGGTAAAGTTGAAGCATGAGATGTGAAAGAGAATCTTTCTTGAGTTAATCAAAACCTAGTCTACTGCAGAGTTTGTAGTTTTTTTATTAATTTTTTTATACTTAAGGCATGAATTTTCCTCTCTAAAAGAGAAGATCACTCCTATTTTTAATTTAATATAAAAATAATAGCTTCCTTTCTATCAACTTTATATGTTGGTACAGAAGATTCAGATCCCTCAACCTATTCCATATGTGCAGATATTTCATACCCAACCCTCAATTATGTATCCTTGTTCACCAATCCTAACCTTTTTTGATAGTGAGCTCAACAGGAGAAATAGGTTCTAAGAGGGGTCCCCAAATATTTCCCCATAAATAGACACGTTAATAAAATTAAGCTCATAAGATGAATCTAGTTCAACTATGAGGTCATCTAGAAATTCCCCACACTAGATACATCTTTCTTAACTCCCTCAATTATATTAATAGTTTCATATATATATTCTTCCTGATTAATAGCTAAGATGATTCCCCCAGTACCTCAATTTTCTCTCAATCAGACATAACAAGAGAACCTTTGTCAACAATAATTTTAATAGTAGCTACTCTCTCAAATTTACTATTCATATGAGCAACTTCTAAATCATCAATCAAGTTTTCGTTTGAGAATAGGTACGATGAGATGAGACTGACAACTTTAATAAAAGGTCATCATTACCTTGAACTTCATTTATGTTTGAAAAATTAATGGCAATGGAGTTCTTTCTTGAGTCGTACTCTTTTGGACATTTTGGAAGAAAGTGGTACAAGTATTTTATAATATATTTTAATATTTTCAGAAACATTGGTACACACACCACGATCAATATTTCAATCATTGATCTTGTTTCCATTTTCAAGCCATTTTCGCATAACATAGGCAAATATAATGTTATATTGCATAGTTACTTGAATTTGAAAATAGTATAAAGACATGCAACTAAATGTACAAGACATGGCATAAAATTAAACTTAATATGCATTTTGTATAGTGTTCTTTAGATAATCATTCAGGGATACTTATGTAATATTACTCATTTCCAATTATATTTCTACAATGAACTAGGTTAATCCACATATTTTATTCATAATCTCCCTTATCATAATGTTTCTAGTCTTGTCAATGTCCTTACTTATGATGTTATAGAGTTACTCTCATAAATAGGCGTAACACCCCTCATTATTCTTGGCTTCATTCAGCTCTTAGTTGTATGCATGAGGATTTTAAGGACTAAAAATTTCTCTAAGTGTTAGAGACTTAGTTATATTTAAATCCACTTAGCTTAGAGGATTTTTCAATAGGTCTTCTCGACCTTGAGTCATCGGTTTTCTGGTTAATTCATGTTTAGGGGGATAGGTTGTATGTCTCGAGAGAGTTTCATTTTTTTTCAATGAGGATTGAGTCATGTTTGGTTCTTGAGTCCACTAGCACACTGCGATAGTGCTGCATCACAGTGCTAATGGTGATGAGACTCCTACCGTATCACGGTGTTTATCCAAAATGCAGTTCAGTTATGGATTTAATTTCCTGAAGGACAATTGTATTTTTTCCCCTTAATCAAATTCATAAACTCATACTTATAACATCTATTAAGGCATTATTGCCTATCTTCTCTAATTAATTCTCAAGAAAACCCTCCCCTCTTCCCCAAGATCAATAATTTAATACTTTTCCCCCAAGTAATATAGAGTTTAAGACTTTAAAGTTCAAGAATCTCAAGAAGGTAGCAATATTAAGTTTTCATCCACCAAGTTAAGAAATTTAAGGTGCATGGGGCTCTCCTATCTCTCACGGGCATAGGTTTTATGATTTCTACAAGCTTTGAAGAATTATACTTATGTATATGCTATGAGTTTTGGTAAATTATTTTAAGAGCATGCATTGTGAAACCAATTCGATGATAATTATTTAATTGTTATGGGGTTTCTACCATAAACTTTATTAATAACCTCATGCATATGTGATTTGAAATTGAAAGATAATTTATGAGTATGATTTTTGAAATTCCACTTCCCATTATGAAATTTATGGACTTTATATGATATGGATTATAAAGTGTTCTGAGATCATGAATTAAAAGCCCTTTGTTGATCATGAGATATATATTTAACTAAAAGTAGGGGATAGTTTATGAATGATGACAATTTTTCCAGTCTTAACTATTTTATTAACCATTATTGATGTGTTGAATAAATGGAATGGCCGCCATGTATTAATGTCTTGCAAAGGGAATTGGTTTGCATGAGTTCCATATAATTTTGATAATAAGAACCCTAGTGAGATTTGATAAAACTTTGGTGGTCATTTACCTGTTTTGAATAGCAAGGACTGTAGAATTGATATGATATTAATGACTTTCAAGTTTAGGTATGATGATACCCTATTGTGATAATTCCTTAATAGAATAAGAAAAGAAATATTTGTAACAATGACATATATTTTCTTCTAAGAGGCTAAAACTGCACTGAAAGAGAGTTAGATAGTTACCCAAAGAAAGTATGAGTTGAAAGAGTCTATGCTTGAAATCGTGATTTGCCGACACAGAGTTTTGGTACCCTACTTAGTGATCTTGTATGGATTATATTAGGTATTCCTAATTTTGGACTATGGTTAGGAACCTTTATTTGTGATCTGGTGCCCAACCATGACATGTTGATTTTATTGGGGGATTTTGGCACCCTGCTATGTGATCGTGCGTGTCCCCCTCCCTTACTGATGCTCCAAGACTTGCCACAAACTTGGATTGGGGGATTAGCTACCTAGCCAAGGAGGGTTCCATATAGCTCTTGGAATTGTGAACTTGTAGGGTATACCATATGCCTCAGCAAAATAGTAAAGAATTAGGTCTTGGATGCAATAAAAATGTTTTGAAGTTTGTCAAACTATGACCACGTGTTTTCACTTACCTTATGCTAAATCGTTTAATGAAATGATCTCACATATGTTGTATAAAGACTATGTTTTTTTTGGATTATTCTTCATACTAGTACCTTGTGTATTGACCCTCTATATTTTTGGTTCTGAGGCCCAGTCCCGTGGTCCCACTAATCAGTACATCATTATCATACATCTAGAGTTGGTGAGCCTCCATTATTTTGGAAGTCCTTATCCATGTGTTAATTTTATTTAATTTTTGTTCATACTGTGACCGGGAGCCTTGTCCCAATTTCAGGCAGATTATTTTTTTCAGTTTAGTAGAGACTTCATAAACTGGTCATAGATGGTTATGGGTTTTCTTATGGACATACGTTTCATATTGTTAAGTTTAAATGATAAGACTACTTTGTTTCTAATTTAATTCTTCATTATGAAAATAGATGAGTGATGCTTATGATTATATGCTAAAAGGTCTCTCAGGCCTTCATGGTTTGGGATACCCATCATGGCTAGGGCCTTGATTTGGGTTGTGACAAACTTTGCATCAGAGCATGGTTCATGGTCCCAGGGTGTCTATAAAGTCGCATCGAGTGGAGTCCTTTTTATTGATATGTAGCATCCCACAATTATAAGGATGAAACTACAAGGCATTTAGGAATATCTCTCATTTCTTCATGTCTTAGTTCATGCAATAGAGTCTAAATGTCCCGTATCTCATGATTTCTTATATTTTAGAGATTGATTATGCCTCCTCGTAAATCTAACAACTAGAATACCCATGCTGATGATGTCTTCCCTACTCATGGGATGCAGAATCGTAATAGATCTCATACTCTAGAATTTGTTTTGCTACTCTAGGAGTTCCTCCAGTCCAAACTAGTCCACCTTAAGCTCCTCGATATGGTGTCAACCGTAAGTAGTATCCTCAGAGAAAAGTCTCAAACAATGAGTTCTGACTGTCCATCCATATGATTGCTCAACTCATGGCTTCTCAATCCCATTGCTCTAAAAATTTAAGTTTTGTGCCTCATTTGTCTTAATCCACTGTGGTTGGTCAGTTCACACCAACTTTTACTGGCACAAACTTTGAGGAGGACCCCTAAAGGTTCATTGACAAAATAGTGAAAATCTTTAGAGTCATGCATGCTAATGAGGTTGAATAGGTTGAGTTAGTGGCCTATTAATCGAAGGACGTAGCTAACTAGTGCTAGAATAAGTGGGAAGATTTGAGGGGTGGAGATGTTGAAACTTCTATATGGGGGTGTATTTTTAGAGGCTTTCCTGGATCATTTCTTTCTCTAGGAACTAAGGGAAGAAAAATCTGAAGAATTCATTAATCTTAAACAAGGAAATATGAGTGTCAAAAAGTATGAGTTGAAATTCACCCAGCTTTCTTGTTATACTCTAGAGTTAGTGGGCAACATTAGAACTAGTATGAGGAAGTTCATATCTGGTCTCTCATATGATTTGGTGTTAAAATGTCAGAGGGAAATGCTAAACAAGGACATGGATTTCTCCAAGTTATCAGTGCATATGCATCAGGCCAGAAAAGAGAATAATAGGCAGACAAAGCTAAGGGAAAGGGAGAGTGAGAAGAGAGCTATGTCTGCAAATTAGAATATCAGTAAGTAGCAGGATGGTAATTAGGGAAAGAAATAGTCTAATAAGAAATTTGGGAGAAATGCTCAGTCCTCAAGTAATACACCTGTACCTAGGCTTTTAGGTGAGTAGCGTTTCTAGTCAAGAGATAGGCCTAGAGCTTGGGGTACCCAGTCCTAGGGGAGTGTCACCAGCCCGCTAGGTTACATCCTTGTTGTAGCATTTATGGGACTGTAAGACCCCATAAAGTTCTAGCCCATTTCAGTCATTTATAGAATGCCAAAAGAGGTCCTAGACTTAGAAAATTTCAGTTAACTGCTGACACTTAGTCTTATTTTTGGCATCTATATTTCAATGACATCATTTAAGATCTTCCCAACTTTAGAATGTTGACTTTTAAATTAGTTCATGATCAGGGCTGTCTATAGGTCATCTTGGGTGAGTTTTGAAATTTTTGAACATCATTTAAGTGATTTTGGATGACCAAAATACCAAGCCAATGCAATTTTGATACGTCGTATTGTCTATCATGTGGGAACCGTCAACGCAATGCATTCGTGATCGCATTGACCCCTTAGATGCATTGCATTGCGTATTGTATCACTGGGCATGTTTTTTTTATTAAGTTACAATTTTGTGAGGGTAATTGGGTCATTTTCCCCTTATAAAACTCATTCATAACATGAAATTAAACCTCCCAAAGAGCAAAATTCACTCATTATCTCTCAAATACTCTCAAGAACAAAGCCCTAGTTTCATCAAGTTCAAGTCCAAGTCCCATGAATTCACCAAAATTCTCACAAAATCAACAATCAAGGTATATTAGGTGTTCATCCTTGGGTCTCCTTCCAACCATTGAGTCCAAGAACCCTTTTCAAACCTTGAATTATGATTTCTATGTTATGAATTGAATGATGCTCATGTTTGTGCTGTTGTATGGGTTTCAAGTTAAGATCTTTTATGAGTTCTGTGAAAATAAGTTAGCATGTGTGTTGAATTATGAATCTCTCATGTAAAAACCATTGAATTTGCAAGTTGCATGTTGTAGTTATGATTCCCTATTTCTTTATTTCTCATGTATGACAATTATGCTCCCCAAGTGTTTGATAAAATGTCCATATGAGTAAATTCTGCTTGGTAACCTATTGTTATATTTCTAAAGTTATGATATAAGTTTATCTATTATGTTATCGAGTCCTGGGAGTATTCATTACCCAAAATCTAAATGTTTACTTAGTTGGAGTAGTTAGAGAATACTCCTAGTAAAGGTCAAGAATAGTAGTACTCAGTCAGTTAACAAAAATCAGTAAACTCAGTCCAGTTCAGTTAGTCAACAAGATTAGTGTCAGTTCAGTCAAGCCTAGTATAGTATAGTTATTAGTTCAGTGTTAATTCAGTTGGGAGTAGGATTTAGAAGTGAGCAAACCTAGGGATGGGGTATTCCTGCCGGCAGAGGGGTTAACGCTTAGTAGCAGTCCATGAGTTACTAAACTATGTAGCCAGCGTAGGATGACTCGTCCGCCTTCCAAAGTAGGGTTGACGCAATCATATATATATATTTCATAAGTCTTACTGCCAAATTAGGGTTGACACAACATTGTTAGTATCCCGTGGTAAGGTTCTATCACCCTTCAAACTAGGGTCACAGGTTGGATCCTAAATCAGTTGATATAGGGGTATGTCGATTAGATAAACACTCCTAGAGTTATAGTTTTTGTCTCATTATTCACTAAAGAACTCAATCATTTCTACCAAACCATGGCTATCAGTTATCCGATACTCAGCCATCAAAATTGAGTGCTCTGTTTCAGTATAATATCAGATACATGAAGTATATCTATATGCGCAATATTGCTTGTTCATTTGTTTAGTAGTTATAGTTTTCATGTACTCTCATCCAGTTACATCATGATATTCATTTAGTTAGTTATCATCTCATGCATATGAACCTATGTGTATCAGTCTTACCTCATTTAGAATACCAGTACATTCAATAAACTGACACATACTCTTTTTTGCTCCATGATGTGTCATATCATAGGTTTAGATGCTTAGGTTCCTGATTATACTTAGCAGCTCAGTCTATCAGCAATATTTATAGTGGTTAGTCCTTACATTTCGAGGACAGAGTTTACCTATTTTTGTATTTTAATAGTTTATTAGTTATTTTAGTCGGAGTTAGTTACGGGTTTGTCCCATAAACTCCATATTTAGATATTTAGAGGATTTTAGACTAGCATAGTCAGTTATTAAGTTTTTAGATGTTATTATCAGTTATACTCAGTTATTATTTCAGTATTTTGAGAAACTTATGGCATTTTTAGATTTGTTTCGTATTTATATCCTAGTATTATATTCAGTGTTTAGAACTGGTACCAGTCTGAGTCCTTGGATGGAGTTAGGATCATTCAGGATAGGCTTCGAGCAGCTCAGAGTAGGTTGAATTATTATCCAAATCGTAGACTTATGCCTTGATATTTGGAGTTAGTGATCGAGTTTCACCCATGAAGGGTATGATGAAGTTTGGAAATAGGGGAAAGCTTAGCCCCAAGTATATTTGACCTTTTGAGATTCTTTAGGCCATTGGTGATGTTTCTTATGGGTTTATCAGTTTTTTATCTAGTTTTTCATGTTTCCATGCTTCTACAATACATTCTGGATGAGTATTATGTCATTCGTTGAGAGTCAGTTCAGTTTGATGAGAGGTTACCTTTTGTTAAGGAGACTACCTCTATTTTTGCTTGGGATGTTAGGAGGTTGCATTTGAGAGTTGATATGTGAGCTAATGCTAACACATTTGAGGCTTTTAACTAATAATAATTGCAAAGACTTAAGCAACTTTTGTCGATTCTGATTGCTTTATGTTTGATTTTCTAGTAGAAGCTAAGATGCTAGAGAACCAACAAGAATGGAAATAAATGAGATGAAATCTGAAGTAAATAAAGGCGAAAGTGGCTGACCAAATTGGTGATAAGTCATCAACCCTGTGATAAGCTATCAACTTTATCTAGATAGGGAATCGGCCTAAGTTGAAAGCTGTGACGACATTTTGTGATAGCACATCAAGGAGCTGATAAGTCGTCAAGATTATCCTCAGCCTAAAGCAGAACATGATTGCTGAGGAAAAGCCTTGATGACATTTATGATAGGTCGTCAAGGAGCTGATAGGGTGTCACCGTTTGTCGTCAGTGTTAGTCAGCGAGTACCAAAACCATAAAGGAAGATAATGACATTTGTGATAATTCGTCAGCCTCCTGATAGGCTATCACAAATGGCGTTACCTAATCTGAGGAATTTTTTAATTCTATTATTTTGTTTCTATAATTAGGGCAAACTATTTAAAGCCTTGTTTAGGGTTTTTTTCAGGGTTCCGAACCTTGGGTTTTGAGACACAATACTTTGATATTTTTCTTAATATTATTTTGGCTTGAGAAAGGAATTACTTTAAAGAGACTATCATCATTATATTGGGATTTTATTTGGTGATTTAATCTTATAATCTCTAGTTTCTATTCATTTGTTGGTAAGTTTATCTTTCAAAACATGAATTCAACTAGTTGCATCGATTATTACATCATGAGCAGCTAAATTCCTTTAACCGGAATTATGGGATCTAGGGGTAGGTCTTGATAAGGTGTTGAGTGTTCAAGATTCAAAAAGTGGTAGGACTACTTGATAATTGTAATGTTTTAATTACTATTTTGTTGGTTGCAAATGATACATAACACCTGCTTTGATTTGTTTGAGAAAAAAATCAAATATAGTGGGAAGTGAATTATCAACAGGGACTTGGAAAGACTAAACTTCCTTTTAATAATTAGCACTGCAACAAGGTTGGTTAACCTGAGGTAAAATTTGGGCAGTGGATATAAATTCCCTAAGTTCGAGAAGATTAGGTAATTAAATTCTTAAGTAGGTTGAGAGACATTTAAGCATAACCTCGCTAAAGATTACTTGTTGTCCTACCTACCGTGAGAATCTTGAACCACTAGTAGTATCTGTCAAGTACCAAAACCCCAAGTGAACATAATTCTGATTTTTCATAAACTCTTGATTACAAACATTTAAACTAAAGTGACCAACAATTACTTGTTAACTAAAACACCCCTGTTTCTAGAAACATCCAACTATCAGTTGATTAAATCGCAAATGACTTACGTTCACACCATAGTCCTTATGGTATTCAATCGCAACATAGTTGGGTTTTATATTGACAATGATCGCTTACATTCTCATTGAGTGGTGTTGTTGGAGAGTTATCAAAAATGGCATCATTACTGAGGAATACGGTTGAAAACTGAAGTTTTTCTGTGCTAATTGAGTGTTAGTCAAGATTCCTAGTTTTATATTTATTTGTTGTTTTTGTTTATTTGTAGGATCTTTATAGTGTATGCCAAGAACCAGAAGTTCCGGAAGACCATTATTACCACCTAATCCAGAACTGCAATGAATTGGAAGAATGGCAGAACAACAAGAGGCTGACAAATTGGCAGTCTTAGCCAGAACTCAGATTAATGTGCAAAATTTCAGGCAACAAGCACCACATCCAAATCCTAAGGATGAAGATTTAGGAGACGAGGGGTTGCTGAATCCTGGTAACCCAAGGCATACAGATGATGTGTGAGTCGATGCTAACACATTTGAAGATTTTAACTCTGAATAATTGCGAGGTCTTAAGCAACTTTTGTTATTTTTGATTACTTTTAATGTGTTAATGCAGATACGAGTGATCGGGGAGGAAACCAAAGACAAGAAGAATAAATAGCTGAAATCTGGTGTAAATAAGCTGAAGTATATCTGACGTCAATTCTGAAGCGTCGTCATACATGGGTCAGGCTGTTGAAGTTACCGTCAAGCTTAGATAGAACCTGATAAACTGAGATGAAATATGATGATGTTTAGGACATGCCGTCAAATATGTGACATGGCATTAAAATCGCTGTCAACCAGAAGCAGAGAATACTGATTTCCAGTGAAGTTGTGACGGCAGTTGTCACATGCCATCAAGAATTTTGACCCGCCGTCATGTTTACCATCTAAAGAGTCAGAAGATAACAATTCACTGGAACCTTTGATGATATATCACCCAGATCTTCAGACATCTGATACGCCATCAAGATCGTCGTCGTCCAATCCGAAGAGAAAACTGAAACTTTAAATTTATTTACTTATTTAAGGTTGACTATTGAAAGACTTATTTTAAGCTTTTTTAGGGATCGATCATTAATTATTAGGGAAGAGCTTCTGAAGAGAAGTACGCAATATTGCTTCATCTGTACCATCAAATATTTTTCTTGTTTGTTTAAAAAAGTACTTATCAACTATTTTTGGGTTTCTATCTCATGAGTAAATTGAAGAAACTACTTGTTATTTTTCATCCATTCGTAAGTTTATCCTTATTATGATGAATTCAACTTGTTATTTCGTTCATCAAATAATGAGCGGCTAATTCCATTAGCCGGAGTTATGGGATCCATGGATTAGGTTCTGATAGGTTACTAGGCATTTAATGGATTCAAAGAGTAGTAGGACGTCTTGAAATTCTATTGTTTTGACTGAAATCTATTGGTTGCAAACATTAGATTATGCCTTAGGTTTTATTTTCTTCTAACGGAGAAATAGACTATAGGAAGTGGATTATCAACAGGGACTCAGAAGCTACCAACCTTCTGCTTAATGATTGATACCATAACTAGATTAATCTACCTGAGATAATATCCTATTAGAAATACATAAGTTATCTAAATTTGAGAGAATTAGATAATAAATTGTCTGGTGAGGTCGAGAGATAAGTCAGACAGTATCATAGTCAGGGATATTCTATTGTTTCTACTTACTTCAAGAATCCCAAGCATTACCTAGTAGTTGTTAACTCCCAATACCCATGGTGAACATAACTATGTTTTCTCATTTATATTAATTACAACACTAAAATATTAAAAGTAACAATTGACTCTCCGAGAAATTTAAACCCCCATTTTCGGAAACAGTAAACTACCAGTAAAGTATTTCGTAAACAAATTAAAGTTCACACCTTATTCCCTATGGGATTCGACACCAACCTAGTTGGGTTTTATATTGACTATGATCACTTACACCCATTCAAGAGTGTAATTTGAGCATTATCAAAAATGGCGCCATTGTCGAGTAATACGGTTGTAGACTAAATGTTTGTACGCAAAAATTTGCTGATAGTTAAGTTTCCTTGATTTACGTTCATTTATTGTTTTTGTTTATTATAGGTACTGTGTTGTTTATGCTAAACATAAGAAGTTTCGTAGAAACACTATTACCAACCAATCCTTAACCTCATCTGATAGGAAGAATGACTGAACAACAGGAAACAGAAAGACTAGATGCTATGGACAAGGCTCAGGTGAATGTGAAAAATTTGGGTCAACAAGCACTTCACCAGAACCCTGATAATGAACACTTGGGTTATGAGGAATTGCTTAATCCTCAAAACCCAAGGCAAGTTGAGCAAGTTGCTGCACCAGTGTAGCAAAATATCATCAGAAATTGTCCAGTCCGAGGAAGATATGGGCAACAACCTATGCAATATAAGGCTAATGAAGATGATGAGGGAATGGATGTAGCTGGTGCAACGGGTGCTATCATTCCTCCACTGTTGGCACTAGGTGCAAAATTTAACATAATAAGTACCATGATCTAACTCCTGAATCTGAAGGGGTTATTTGGAGGCTTGCCTGGTGATGATCCTAACATGCATTTGGTGAACTTCATCACCATTTGAAAATCCTTTGACAATCCGGGAGTCAGCCAAAATGTGATCTGGTTTAGATTCTTTCCTTTGTCTCTGTCTGGGGAGGAAACAATGTGGTTGAATGAGTTAGACCCTGATTTTATAACCAACTAGAGACATTTGAAAGATGCATTCCAAGAACGGTTCTTTCCCCCCTCTAGAAGGGTATAGTTGAGGGACAAAATTAGCAACTTCAGAAAGCTTCCGACTGATGCATTGCACGAAACCTAGGAAATAATTAAGAAAAAACTTCCACAATATCCAAACCACAATATGACGGACCTATACTTGATAGAGACTTTGTACAGAGCTTTCAACTCTGTGATGAAGCCTATTGTTGATAACGCTATAGGTGGTTCATTCATTAATGTGACACCCCACAATTGCAGTGCCACTTGGATTGCCATTTTGGCCTTTGGCACAATGCGCCAGATTTGCGGACTCTCACTAAAATTGGACAATTGGAAAAATGGACTTCTCCACGATGTAGGGCTATCGCGGAGGGCCACTAGAATTTGACAATTTCAAATTTTCTTAGCTCCGCGATGTGCTGAGAGTCCAAGTGACACTATCAACGTAAAAATCCCATAACTCCTTCATCGAATGTCGGATTTAGGCAAATTTGGTATCGATGGAAATCTTATTCAATTTTTAACATAATAAAAATTTGAAATCTTGAAAATACCACATGAAATAAATGGTATTGATCTTTGAAGCAAATTCTCGACATTTTAGGGTCAAATTGAAGATAAAAAATAATGGGGTATTACAGATGTATTGCATGTTTTGAAGTATTGGGTGAGGAATTTGTGAAAATTAATGTATGGAATGAGTTTATAATAATGAAAGGTCCGTAGGTTTGAATTTTCAACTAATTTTGAGCTAAGGTGTTCTTGGTGTGTTCTTAAGAAGATTGTTATCTTCATATTCAAGTTCATCAAAAGTGAGACTTTGATCCAAAAAGAAGGAATGGAAAAGGTGGAAAAGTATTGTACCAAGGCATATACAAAGGATTCCAAGTATATTCCAAAGAGAGGACAAAAAGGGAGGACCATTTGAGGTTTAAAGGTACATTCAAAGTTGTACAGTGGGTTATGTGCACTTGACCTGCGTTAGTAGTGTGCTTGACCTGCTGCAGCATTAAAGATGAAGGTCAAAACAATGTCACATTAACCAGTTGCCTTCAACATTCCCTCCATCTACGTTTGAAATACTACAGTATCCCTAAAGCAGCTTAAAACAGTAAGCCATCAACCAATTGCGTCTACCCTGCCTTCCATCTGCAGCTAACGTGCTACAGCATCCCCAGTACACATCAGAACAACAAGCAACACCACCACCTACATCCAAGGTGCTCCGTATTTGCTAGAGTACGTCCCAACGTAGCCCAAGCTCAAATCATCCTTCAACAATGCAGATTTACCCCTCCAACACATATCAAATACCAAAACACAAAATTCAAGTATCCAAAGTGCATTCAACACTTTAATTACTTCATTTCTTAAGGTTTGATTCTTTGGTTTTATTTTCTTTATTCCTATTCTCTTCTTTTGATTCTTAAACCAATCATGAACTAGTAATTCATCTACTAAGTTGATTGATTAGCTCTTAAGTCTGAATTCTTTCATAGTCCCAATTATTTTAAGCTTTTTTAGCTTTTATTTCATTGTAACTTTTTGATTCAAGTTCGTAAATTATTTTTATTTCTTTGAGTCATTAAAACAAGAATCTACTCCGATCGCAAAGTAGAGATTGACACATTATTGTCTACCGAAGTATAAAAAACTATCAACATTGGCCGCTCCAATTGTGAGGATCATAAAGGTGAGATTATTATGAGTGTTGTTGATGATCTTTACTACTAATCTTGTTTGATCATTTGATAGGTACAAGGTGATATAAGGAAGCATTTCTTCCATAGCCCCAGACAATTTTGACCACTGTATAGGAAACTATGATTGTGGTGATGATAGTTACACTATCAAGTATATGGAAATTATGAGGGCTATGAATGTATCATGATCAAGAGATGGATGAAAATAAAGGCTACTATTTTGAAGGATAATGTGATATGAATGATGACCCTAATTCTTATAGTGATTATATGAAGATGAAGAGCTTTATGATGGTTCATATGATGAAGATGGGTCATGTGTAGAGTATTACACTTTCCACTTCGATCCTAGAGGTAATGTAAGGTATAACCCATTCTCTTACAAATCATATGAGGATCATGGTGAAAATATATGTGAGGATTGGGAAGTTTTGCATTCCTTATTTAGTAGTACTTCTTATCAAGGTCATATTGGCGTCAATGGTTATGCTAACTATAGTAGAGGTTGCTCCATGGGAATTAAAGAGCGTACATCTCGAAAGCCTAGGGGTACTACATCTTAATCTTCTTATCCTAGAGCCCAAACGTATGGAAAGGTGAAGCATGGTAGATATGGATGGTATAATAGGAGTAAAGATCTTCCTACTTGACACGACATGACTGAGGGACTTTTCGTAATGGGCATCCCAAGTCCATCCAGGACCCGGGACCACCCCAATAGCCAACCCAATCATCCAAAGACACACCTTGAGTCAGATGATTTCAAAACATATAACAAGATAGCATGTAATTGTCCAAATCCAAACTCTAGGATAGGTTTGACTGACACAGAACCAACCGTGTCCAACCATCCCAAACCCAACCGATAACTATAACCCAACAAAACCCATAAGCCAAAACCAATGAAATAACCAAACAATGTTCCATAACATAATGTTAAAGTATGGAACAATAAGAAATTTGTTCAAAGTTATTGTCCCTAATCCCAATGCCAATACTAAGGTTGACACCATTACCGATCCCGCCTATACTAACCCATAGAATCTTTATGAAAGAAAAAAAAAGAAATATTTGGTTGGGATATGCCCACAACCATAGCCGAAATCAATATCCATAAACAATCTAAAGTATGTAAAATAATCCATGAATAAGAAATGGAGCCTTTCGGAATATGGAAGTCACCACTTCAGTCTAATAGCTGATTCAAGTACGATCACTAAGCAGGAGGAGTAGGATGGTCGATTCTTTCATCGCATAGGGATATAGCCTCCAGAGTATAGGTTAGCGAGTGAACTCTACCAAGTCTCAAGAAAAGGATAAAATAATGCCAACAAATAAAACAATGTAAACCAACCATATGCATACAAAACATACATATATATATAACCGTGTTGGGTAAGGGAGCCGGGTTTAACATGTATTTTAAAATATTAACCTGGGTATATGAAGCTTAGCCATACTTAAGCACCCATGTGACCCCCTGAATGGGCCTCAATGTGTAGCCGCACGAATCACAGATACCATAAGCATAGGGGATTCTCAAGTACCCTTACCCTCCATGATATATCAGTATAATGTACGTAGAAGATTCCTATGTACCTCATAGTATTATATATAGTCGCCATGACTAACCCCTCAGGTAGGCAAACATGAGTTTCCAGTGTCTTTTCTTTGAAATCCCACCTTCACGGTTAGCTATCACACCCCACCATTATTATCTAATTAAAACCATTTCCATCTAACCTAACTATTCTTATTAGACAAGGCTATGAGTAGTTGTATCATCATACCAACTTTAGTTTTGAAACATTGTCCTTAGCCAACCAATGAGGATTCCCATGTACCCCATATGTTATATTATCCAATTAACTTTGAGGAGTCCCGTGTACCCCACAAGTGTTCCATTATTTAGTTGCATGAGGGAATTGCTTATACCCCAAAAGGAACTTAATTAACCATAACCATGTCCACTAAGACCACACCAATTAACCATTCCAAACCATTTACACCATTTATACCATTTAGGGTTTCATTACTAAATCATACCATGTAATAGTACCATTAAAAGTTCTATAATATAGTAAAAGCATTATCAAAGGTATTTTATCAAATATGTTGGGGGTTAGTATTTTTAAAACCAAAACCATATACTAATTAACCATTCCCATGCAACCAATTGTCCAAACCACCATTAAATCATATAAAAACATAATTAAAGACATGGGAAATCATAACCAAGCATTTATGACCAAAACCCGAACACATATTTGTAAACACTTAAACCATACAATAATCAAGCGTTGATAACATTGTATAAATCATGCATTTAGTTGGAACTAACAATGAGGGAGAAGTATCTTGCCTTAAATTTAGTAGATGATGTAGATAGATCACTAACACAAGGCCCAAATTGATTACCTTAGTGAAACCCTAGCTTTCATTTACCCAAAACCCTAGAGAGGATTAAAAAGTGTTTTCTAAGTGTTAATGGATAGAATAATAGGAAAATAACCTCCCAAGTATGTTAAAAGTCATGAGGCCTCGATAGGTTAAGTGGGAAAATATCCATATTTCTGCTAATTAAAGTGCATAAAAATCCTGCATATAGGTACGATTCATCGTACCGGTCATACTGTTCCATATGAGTGGTACGCACCCCTCATACCCTAGGCTCCCCCTTGGACCCAAAATTGTCTAAGGTACAACTTATCTAAGCGAAGTCACACCCAAAGCATACGACTAGTATCTCTACACCTTATCCGTAGGAGAATAGAGCCACAAGAGGTTTGAACAATGTCCACTATATGAGTCCATGATATGACTCGTACCCTGGCGTATGACTCATGGTGAGCTACTCGTACTCAGATCCAAGTTAGGCTACCAAATCTAATATTAAGTGAAAGAAAAAGACCAAACAAAAATGGCGGTATCCAACCATACAACTCATACCAACCCATGTCATACCCATTCCAAAAACCAATCCAATCCCACCAACTAATACTGGTCAGCATACGTCTAGGGCATACCATTCATATCCTACTATATGACTAGTACCCATCGACTGTATGTTGTCCAGAATTCCAAATTCCAAAAAATATTCCAAGGTTCCAAAACCCAAGGTGTTTCAGTGTCACAACCCAAGCAGAGGCCCTAGCCGCGACGGGCATCTCAAACCATAAAGGCCCGAGAACCCTTTCTAACTACAATCACAAGCATGATTCATATATTATATAAATGTAGAAAACAACTTGGAAACATAGTCATCTTTTTATTTTAACTAATAATATCGAAATGGGTTCATAAAGATTCAAAACCATTTAATACAAGTCTGCGAAATCTCTACCAAACTGAAAATAACATCTGTCTGAAATTGGGACAAGGCACCCAGTCAGACGATGTCATCACATAAGAATAACACGACTTTTTAATTAAGGGAGGCTCACTAACTATGAATACTGACAATGATCTACTACTTAGCAGGACCCCGAGACTGAGCCTTAAATCCTGGAATATACGGAGGTCAATAAAAAATGTACTGGTAGGTAGAACAATCCCAAAGAAAATATATTCTTATACAAAATAAGTGAGAGCATTTCACAAATACATGTCATCGTAAAACATTTGAAAATACATGGGCATAATTTGATGAGCTTCATAACATTTTCTTATAATCATGACTCAACTCTTTATTTCATTTTTGAATTAGATGATATACCCTATAATCTATAATTCCATGGGCTATATGGACTCCACCCTTGATTTGGTGACCAAGCCCCCAATCCAAGTTTGTCGTAAGGATTAGAGTATCAGTAAGGGAGAGAGGCAAGATCACAAAGCAGGGTGCCATAATTCCCCAATCAAATAAACATGCCATGGTCATGCACAAGATCACAAAGAAAGGATCCTAACCATAGTCTCAAATTGGTACGACATGAATTAAGGTACACAAGATCACAAAGAAGGTACCATAATCTTGTGTCGGCAAATCATGGTTTCCAGCATTTACTCCTTCAACTCGTGCTCTCTTTGGGTAACCATCTAGATCTCTTTCATCCCTCTTTTGTTCTTTAAAACCATGCTTCATGCTTATGAAACATTCAATTCTTATTCTATTAAGGGCATATCATCTCTGGGTATCATTATACCTAACCTTGGAAGTCATTCAAATCATACCACATCTTATCCGCCATTCATATTCAAAAATATAAATATGACCAGCCAAAGATTTTATCAAATCACATGAGAGTTATTATATTAAAAACATGGGCAAACACACCCTCTTATCAAAACTTAAATTTATATTGGACAAGTCAATCATTAATCACATACAGTTTTTCATTAGAAAACCATGACATTTAGAATAGAAATCACCTCATTGAAAAATATGTGAAACAACCATCCATATCAAGTAAAGAGGAATTTAAACTCAAGAATCATCTTAATTCATTGAACAACCCCAACATTGATTATACGTAAATCTCATGATTAAAAATGGACTTTTTATTCATGCTCTCAAAAACTATTCACAGTTCAATACCATGCAAAGACGATAAATTTCATCATAGGGAAGGAAATTTCACAAGTCACATTAGTAAATCACTTTTCAAGTTCAAATCATACATTCACGAGTTTATAAATCAAGATAATGGAAAACCCCCATGAAAAATGCATACATCCATCAAATTGGGTTCATGATGCATGCTCTTAAAATAATTTTACAAAACCCATTCCATATACATAACTTTAAATCTTGTTAAATTAATAAAACCTATGCCCATAACATTTAGGATAGCACCATGTACCTTGTGAATGAAAAAGATTTTGAATTAACTTGAAATCTAGCCTTGAAAGAATAAGCCTTGGAGCCTTGGAAGAAACCCTAATTTTTTTCTTGTTCTCGAGGGTGCAGAGAATTATAAGATGTTTAAAACTGATTAGAGATGAATAATAATGCTTATGGTATGATTTAATTAATGGGGGAGTATTTTGGGTTGAGGCGAAGACCAAAATACCCCTCCGAAGCTGAATAAAATTTTCTGAAATTTTCATTTGTTGATGACTTGGCTGATGGCTTACCAAATTTGTTGATAACCTATCAGCCTAGTCGTCAAATCCTTTTTATGTTCTCATTAAGGTTGACGACTTGGCTGATGGGTCATCAACTTGTTGACAACCTGTCCACCCAATCGTCATTTCCTTCAGTGTTTCAGCCTAAGGTTGATGACTTGGCAAATGGGTCAACTTGTTGATAACCTATCAGCGTAGTCGTCAGCTTGACTCCAAAAGGATATGCTGAGGTAATATGGGCATAACATCCCACTCTGATAGCTGATTAAGGTGAAACCAGATGCATTGGAAACACAACTCAAAGACCTTTCATTTGATACACATTAGGATACCTAAATCAATATATTCTAGGGGATACACTAATCTATAGTGGACCATAGCTGGAGTACTCATCAAAACTCTATACACAAAAAAGTCCTCAACTCGTCTTTGAGTTACGAGGGTATTATGACCTCGATCAATATACAAGGATATCTCATATCATATATTTGATAATACGACATATATCTACATAGAAAATTTTGGTTCAATTCTGTACGCATAGGAACAATTAATTGAATTCTACCACAAAAATGTGGGGTGTTACATTATCTCCTCCTTGAAATCATTCATCCTCGAATGATGTGTAGGATTTTTTTGATGCTTTAGAAGTATGGAATAATGGATGTAATTTCATATTAGGAATTTTATTTTCCTCAATGAAACTTACGTATACATTTAAGAAGAGCTTCGTGGTATCACCAAGTATATTGTGTAAGCACAAAATCATGAGATAATGAAACTTGACATTGACATGATCTTGGCATATGTTCACCCATGATCAAAACATTGTAAGGCATGAATATTCCTAAGAATCCTCGGCTTGATTGAGATTGGTATAAGACTTGTGATTAGATTCCCATGTGACATATGAATAGATTAGAAACATTCTATACCTCAAATTATACATCTATTAGCATTTAAATTCTTTTCCGATTCTTATCCACTATGATTTTAACTATGAATACCACATTTCAACATCTCAATCTCCTAACTCCCCCCCTCCCCCCTCCCACAAAATACATAACTATAAGATCTTAAGTCTAACTAAATCGTACATCCATGTAGAAGCCCAACCCAGAGTAAAAAGATTCTAGCTTAAGATATGGGACCCTATATTCTGCATCCCTTGAAGAATACTTCTCTATCTTATCACTATAATCGAACAACATCATGCCTTAAATCGAGGAGTACTAACCACAAAGTGCATTGGTTTGCATTTTCATCTATCATAACATCTAATCCTATCATTACTACACCCACTTTATGGATCTGTCCACTAAGACCAGCAATTTCAATCACTCTCACAAAGATTTTTGCCACCTATTTCCTTCCTAACTATTTCACATAACAAAAGTTCATCTCCTTCTTCTATAACCTTAACTTAAAAAAACACATCAAAATTTTCACTTTAAATAACATCTACTCCCCTACCTAAAACATTACCATGCTTCCACAACCACCATCATACCCACAAACGGAGGGTTATTTAGTGATCCGAGAATAGGCATCATGAATAAGAGTAACACTATTTAACTATGACTTATACTTATTGCACTACTCAAGGTGGGACATAAGGTGAAGATATGATACAATAGACATGAAGTACTTCATACATCAGATGTCTAGATCATAAATAGATAGTCTTTCGGTCATAAACACAACACAACATGAGTTCTTAGGACAGGGTACAGTGAGAAGCATGAGCGCATACATCATGAGTTGTATAATTTAAAGGTGGAATTCATGAAGTAAACAATTGAGACAGGGATTGCTCCTTGGAGCTATTGCTTTTTATTTTTAGAGATTAGATAGTCATGATTTTGCATGCACCTTATCACATTGGGCTAGACCCGACATAAAATAGATCGGTAACATATGTGAAACATAGTTTCTTAGAACTAAGAATTACCTGAGACATGCATTTTTATGGATCATGAGCAACATAACATAGAGCTTTGATACTTGGAATATGGGATCACTGAGGAACATTATTGTTTCTAGTTTGGAGGTGGGAGCATGCCATGTTACATAGATAGCTCAAACCTTAGACATAGGTAGGAATTGAATACATAAAACATTGGTAGATGTCCATTAAAATTAAAGTAGAAGTAGCTTGCTTGAATAGGAATTGATTTATCATAATACTTACTTGAAACTTGACACCACAAGAAAATTCAAGAACTACCTTAATTCATCATCTCCCCATTAGATCAAAGTCACAATTATAGGCTTGAGGACATAACATCTCATTAAATCTACAAGCACAACTCTCATCACCATGGGGTATCACTATACACATAAAAGCTTAACTCTCCCTCATAAACTATACTACGAAGGCATTGCTTCCCAAGAATGCTACCCTTAACTTTTGCTAGCCTCTGTAGCCACCACACTACAACTCACACTCTCACGAGAATACACATCCACATTTCTTATCACATAATGATCCATTCTCCACTACTCAACCCACTAACCATAGATCTTTAATCACATAACTTTCAACTTCAGAAAATTTGTAAAGCTATACCAAAGGCGCATATTGCCTACTATGTTTCCTTGATTCAACGCTAACGTACACATTACAACAACTTATCCATACTATAAAATTCAAGAATGTGAGCTAGGGAAATATGGTACCTAATATCATACTACCTGGGGGTGCAACTTATTCTTATATACTTATGCCCTTATCCATTTACTAACTCAACCACGATGCATCATTTTTTTAACAATGACTATATATATATCACAATTATCCACTCCTTATACCGTAAGTTGCCAACCTAGGCTATTTCAAACACTACACCAAGCCAACTAATTCATTCCCACAAAACATGAATTATCAATCTTGAGCTACTATTCTTACCACTAGACTCCACATCTAATGTTTTAAGTCTATTGTCTAACGCCAATCATGTAACATCGATGAAACATACCATATACTATAATAGTCCATCAAAATGGGAAAACAACCCAAATTCCTCATTTCACTTAACTTCTACCTATAATCACATCCCCTTCATGACATCACTACAACACCTCAAAATCCTCTAAATACCTTCTCACATGTAGTACTAGTTTACAACTATTAGAGAAAAAGAGACAATCAAGAGTGTAAAGTCACATAATAGGGATAGTTAATCTTAATCTTATAATATGACCCATTACGACCTTATCAACAGGTTCAATTTTCTCACATTAAGTCTACTTACCCATGCACACATTTAAACTAATTTCAACATTCCTTAAACATCACTAAGTTTTTAACAATTTAGTCTATACTTATAACTTTTTGGTAAATCTACCCTTTTCGATTTACCACCTATAAATGATTTCTACAATCACCATAACTATCAATTCTAAGATCCTTCCCTATTATGAATTAATAATAATCATAGCCAATCACTTCCTCCACAGACTACCATACGATTTATAAACCATGCTACAACATTAGTATATCACTATACAATAGCAATCTATCCCTCAATCAAAGGTTATATACCTAAAACTAGCTTATTAATGCAAAAATCCTCCTCACCCTGACTCCTAAAATTGATACTCTATACCACTTAACTTTTGGGCCATTTTACTACCAATAGGTCATGACACATTAACATATATTACTACTTGGGTGGAAATAGTGTTCCAATATGTTGCTACATACCTATACCCTTAAGCATGACATATGCAACAAGTATTTTTAAAGGAACTGAATACACTTCATTCCTCAGACTGAAAAACACGACTTCATCAGGATAAAGGTATACACTCAAATCAATAAACCTTGAAGCGCTAATGGATTCCTCACAAGGCCTTGTGCCATTTTATAATCTTTTATAACTTAATTAAAAAAGACCACATCATAGAGGCTCTAAGCTTCTGCACTTGAATCGGCTCAACAATGAGACAGTTAATAAAATAAGAGTACAGAAGGAATTTGGATTACTTCAAAATGAACAACACAATGGAATGATATAGAGTAGAAGAAAAGTGAAACATTCCTAAATGCCTAGTAGCTTCCTCCTTATAAGTATGGCGCGCTACACACCCATAAAAATGACCCTACCCAACGATACTTCACAGATATACTAGGATGATGAACTATGGTCTGATACCAAACTTCTCATGACCCGAGCTTGGGCCTTGGCCACGACGGTGATCTCAAACCATAGAGGCTCAAGAACCCTTTCTAACTGGCAATCACAAGCATAATTCATATTAATATATAAATGTGGAAAACAAAACAGAGAAATGGTCATCTTCTTATTACAACTAATAATACGGAAATGGATTCATAAAGATTCAGAACCATCTAATACAAGTCTGTGAAATCTCTACCAAACTGAAAACAACATCTATCTGAAATCAGGACAAGGCACCCCATCAGACCATGAACTTAAACCAATTGAAATCATCATATAAAAATAAGATGCCATCAAAAATAAGGGAGGCTCACCAACTTTTAATAAATGACAATGATCTACTACTTTGCGGGACCCCGAGACTGAGCCTCAGATCCTGGAATATAGGGGGTCAATAAAAAATGTACTAGTACATAGAACAATCCAAAAACAAAATATATTTTTATACAACATAAGTGAGATCATTTCATAAAAACATGTCATCATAAATATTTTTAAAATACATGGGGATAATTTGATGAGCTTCAACATATTTTCTTGTAATCATGACTCAACTCTTTATTTCTCTTCTGAACTAAATGGTAAACCCTACAATCTATAATTTCACAAGTTATATGGAATCCACCCTTGACTCTATGACCAAGCCCCCAATCTAAGTTTGCCTCAAGGATTAGAGTAACAGTAAGGCGGACATGCGAGATCACTTAGTAGGGCACCATAATCCCCAATCAAATCGGCATGTCATGGTAGTGCTCAAGATCACAAAGCAGGGCTTCTAATCATAGTACCAAATTGGTATGACATGAATTAGGGTACACAAAATCACAAAGCAGGGTACTATAATCCCGTGTCAGTAAATCATAATTTTTAGCATTTAGTTTTTCAACAAGTGCTCTTTTTTGTTAACCATCTAACTCTCTACAAGCCCATTTTTAGTTCTTTAAAACCATGTTTCATGCTTATGACACATTCCATGCTTATTTTGTTAAGGGAATATCATCTTCATGTATCATTATACCAAACCTTGCAAGTCATTCATATCATAACACATCATATCCGCTCTTCTCATTCAAAAATATGCATATGACCACCCAAGAATTCATCAAATCAATAAGAGTTCTAATTTCAAAAAGATGTTAAAAATCATGAAAACACAGTCACTTTTCAACACAAAAATGTGTGGTGGAAAATTCAATCATTAATCACATGCAGTTTCTTCATTAGTAAACCATGGCATTTAGAATAGAAATTGCCTCTTTGAATAGCACATGAAAAAATCATCCATAACAAGTGAAGAGGTATTTAAACTCAAGAATCATCTTCATTCATAGAAACAACCCCACAATTAATTATATGTAAATCTCATGATAAAAAATGGGCTTTTAATTCATGCTCTCAAAATAATTCACAGTTCAATAACATGCAAAGATCATAAATTTAATCATGGGGAAAGGGATTTCACAGTCACATTCTTAAATAACTTTTTGAGTTCAAATAACATAAGTGCGAGATTATAAATTAATCTTATGGAAAACCCCATGAAAAATATGTGCATTCATCAAATTGGGTTCATAATGCATGCTCTTAAAATAATTTTCCAAAACTCATTCCATATGCATTCATATATATAACTTTAAGCTTATTAAACTCATAAAACCTATGCCCATAACATTTAGGATAGCCCCACGTACCTATTTGATGAAAAAGAATTTGAATTGGCCTAAAATCTAGCCTTGAAAGCATGAGCCTTGGAGCCTTAGAAAAAACCCCATCTTTTTTTCTTGTTCTTTAGAGTGGAGAGGATTATGAGATGTTTAAAACTGATTAGGGGTGAATAATAATTCTTATGGTATGATTTAATCAATGCGGGAGGATTTTGATGTGAGTAAAATACCAAAATGCCCCTCCGAAGTTGAATAAATTTTTTTAAAAGTTTTCCTCTGTAGATGACTTGGCTGATGGCTTATCAAATAGGTTGATAACCTTTCAGCCTAGTCATCAACTCCCTTTAATGTTCTGCTTAAGGCTGACGACTTTGCTGATAGGTCGTCAACTTGTTGATAACCTATCAGCCTAGTCGTCACTTCTTTTAGTGTTTCTACCTAAGGTTGACAACTTGGCTGATGGGTCATCAATTTATGATAACCTATCATCCTAGTCATCACCTTGATGATAGAAGGACATGCTGAGGTAAAATGGGCATAACTTCAAACTTTGATATCGGATTAAGGTGAAACTAGATGCATTGGAAAGACAACTTAAAGGCCTTTCATTTGATACACAGTAGGATACTTGAATCAATATATTCTTGGAGATACACTCATATAAGGTGGACCTTATCTGGTGCATTCGTCAAAACTTTATTCGCAAAAAAGTGCTCAACTCGTCTTTGAGTGGGGAGGGTATTATGACCTCGATAAATATACCAAGATATTCTTACATCATATATTTGATAATCCCATACATATCCACATAGAATAATTGGCTTCAACTCTGTAAGCATAGGAATAACGATTTGAATTCTAGCCCGAAAATATGGGGTGGTACATTCAGTCTCCCTCACTAGGATCATTAGTTCCCGAATAAAGTACAAGGTAGTACAAGCACTAATTACACCCCTTAGATGCATCTACTCTTACATGTAACAAAGATGCAGAGAAATCAAGTAGTGTCATTTGCATTATCAACTATAAATAAAGAACACATACTTTCTGTACGAATATCCGAAGTCGAGAAAAAATACGGATATTTGGACTTCATGCCTGCTTCCACTTCACATGTAGCCTCTTCTACTCCTGGTTCCTCCATAGAACCTTAACTAAGGCCACATCCTTTGCCTATAATCGAAGAACTTGTCGATCCAATATCTCAACCTAGATCTCTTATAAGACAAGGAATAATAGACAGCCAAAACTTTTCAAATGAACCACTAAAGAAGGATCACCAAGAAACTTCCTCAACAATGAGCATGAAATACCAGATGAATGGATCTCAAGCTAGAAGTTAACTCCTATTCATATGCCATATTACCAAACCTCCAAAAAAACCATAAGGACCAATATACTGGGGACTAAACTTCCACTTTTTACCAAACCACATGACTCCATTCATGGGAGATACCCTTAGGAACAGCTTATCCCCAACCTCAAACTCAAAGTCTATACGCCTAACATCTGCATAGGACTTTTGGAAAGTTTTTGCAACCTTAAGACTATATCAAATCACCTTAACCTTTTCCATAGTTTGATAATCCAAATCTGCACCAAACATATCCTCCTCATCTACCTCAAACCACCTAATTGGAGACCTACACCTCCTATCATACAATACCTCAAAATAGGCCATTCAAATACTATAATGGTAACTATTATTATAATAAAACTATACCAAAAGGTAGGTGCTCATCCTAATTACCACCATTGTCGATAACACATGCCTGAATCATATACTCTACTATCAGAATAGTCCTGTCTGCTTCCCATCTATCTTTGAATAAAAAATAGTACTAAGTCTCACCAGAATCCCTAAACCCTTTTGAAATGACCGCAAAAAGTGAGATGAAAACTATGTGCCACGATCAGAAATAATCGAAATAGGTACCCCAAGCAGCTTTAGGATCTCAAAAAGATACTATCTTGCATAATCATTAGCCAAAAAGTTAGTTCGTGTTGGCTAGAAGTTAGCAGACTTTAGCATACTATCCACGATAACCCAAATAGAATCAAAATGTTTCCAAGATTGAGGAAGACCAGTAACAAAATCCATATTGATTACCTCCCATTTCCATTTTGAAATTCCATTTCCTGATACAACCCACTAGGTATTATTTGCTAAACTTTTACTTATTGGTACACCTGTACTTCGCTACAAAGTTAGCCGCATACCTATTTATACCATTCCACCAATACACCTCCTAGAGGTCATGATACATTTTAGTAGAACGGGATAAATAACATAGAGCAATTCATGCGCGTCAGCTAATACTCTTTCACTCAAACCATCCACATCAGCAACATATAACCTCTCTTGGCAACTCAATGTACCATTACCATTGAACTCAATTACCATTACCTTGTTCCCACATACATCACCCTTGATTTTCACTAAGATAGGATCTAGCATTTGCTTCTCCTTGATTTACCCACCAAGAGATGATCAAACCACTTCCTGTACCGTTCTACCTCTATTCTCGGAGTCTAGAAGACGGACTCCAAGATTAGCCAAGTGGTAAATATCCTTCACCAACTCTGGCTTCTCCTTTTCCACATAAGACAAAGTCTCCATGGATAACTTGATAAGATCATCAACAACCACATTAGCTATACCTTGGTGGTGGTGAAGACTCATATCATAATTCTTGAAACAATCCAACTATCTTCTTTTCCTGGGATTTAGTTACTTCTGAGTGACCACATACTGTAAGCGCATATAATTTAAAAAGATGTCCATATACACTCTATATAAGAAATGCCGCCAGATTTTTAAAGGAAAAACAACTGCTAAGAGCTCCAAATCATGAGTAGGATAATTCCTCTCATGAACCATTAACTGCATGGAAGCATAGGGTATAACATTCTCAAGCTGAATCAAAACACAACCAAGTACAACACGAGACAAAGAACAATAAACCACAAACCTCTTATTACCTTCAAGCAATGTAAAAACTGCAGCCAAAGTTAGATTATTATTAAGCTTCTCGAAACTACCATCACAAGATTCCAACCCATAAAACTTTGCCTTCTTCAGAGTCAACTTAGTCAATCGGGCAACTATAGTAGAAAAACCTTCCACAAATATCCTATAATACCCGACCAAACCCAAGATGCTCATAATGTCGGCTGGAGTTGTGGGTTTAGGCCATCTTTTAACCACAACAATCTTTTGATGATCTACCATAACCCCCTCACTAGAAATAATATAACTAAGAAAACTTACAACATTCAACCAAAACTCACACTTAGAGAACTTGGCATATAACTATTGTCCTTTTAAGGTATGCAACACCACACAGAGGTGATTAGCATAATCCACCGCAATCATAAAATACACTAGGATGCCATCAATGAACACAATGACAGAGGTATCTAGAAACTTCCTGAAAACTCTGTTAATCAAATCCATAAATTCTGTCGAAGCATAAGTGAATCCAAATAACATTACCAAGAACTAAAAGTGCCCATAATGAGTTCAGAAAGCCATCTTACGGATATCCACCTCCCTAATCTTAAGATGATGATACCCTGACCAAAGATCTATCTTAAAAAAGAACTTTTCACCTTAGAACTGATCAAACAAGTTTACTATCCTTGGAAGAGGATACTTGTTCTTAACCGTCACCTTATTCAACTACCTATAGTCAATGCACATCAAAAGGGAACCATCATTCTTAGCATGAATAAAACTGGTGTACCCCATTGTGACAGACTAAAAAGAATAAAATGCTTATCTAAAAGATCCTTAAGTTGATCCTTGAGTTCACTCATATCAGCCAGAGCCATTCTATAAGGAGGAATAGATATTGGACGAGTGTATAGAATCAAAACAATAATAAACTCAGTCTCCCTGATTGAAAGAAAACCAGGAAGATCGTCTGAAAAGATTTCACGAAACTCATTCACCACTAAAACCAAATGAAAAGAAGGGCCTTCTAACATAGAATCTTTAAGCCAGACCAAATAATAGAGACAACCTTTAGAGATTAATCTCCGAGCTCTAAGATAAGAAATAAACCTCCCCTAGGAGCTAGGGAACCACCCTCCCACTCAATAAGCAGTTCACCAAGAAATCTAAAGACAATCTTATGGGTCCGACAATCTAAGGACGCGTAACAATAATGCAACCAATCCATCCTCAAAATAACATAAAAATCCACCACATTGATGTATGAGCTAATGATAACATATTTGAGACTTTTAAATTAGAATAATTTCAAAGTCTTAAGCGACTTTTGTTGTTTTGATTGTCTTATGTTTGAATTTATAGTAGAAGCTATGATGCAAGAGAACCAACAAGGATGGAAGCAAAGGAGTTGAAATCTAAAGTAATTTGAAGAGAAGTGTGGCTGATGACATTTCTGATAAGTCATCAGCCCCTATGATAAGTTATTAGCTTCATCCTCAGCCTCAGACATAGAATGCATCTGAGATGAGAGTTGTAATGAAATTTTGTGATAATCCATCAAAGAGCTAATAGGTCATCAAAATTGGCATCACCCTAAGGCAGAACATGAGAGTTGAGGTAGAGATTTGACGACATTCGTGATAAGTAGTCAAGAAGTTGATAGGATGTCACAATTTGTCGTCACCCTAAAGTAATGAGTATCAAAAGAAAAGAGAAGCTGATGACATTTGTGATAAGTCGTCAGCCTCTTGATAGGTTATCACGAATGGCGTCACCTATTTCAAAGAATTTCTAAACTTTATTATTTTTTTTTCCATAATTATGGTGAACTATTTAAAGCATTGTTTAGGATTTTCTAGGACAGTTTTGGAACATATTTTAGACATACGTATTTTAATATTTTCTCTCTCTAGTTTCTTGACTTGAATAAGCAATTACTTTGAAGAGAATATCATCATTATTTTGGGATTACTATTATGATCTAATCAGAGAATCTCTAGTATCTATTCATCTTGTGGTTTTATATTTCAAATCATGAATATAACTAGTTGTTTCGATTATTACATCATGAGTGGCTAAATTCCTTTAACCAGAATTATGGGATCAAGGATTAAGTCTTGATAAGGTGATGAGTGTTGAAGATTAAAAAGGTGGTAGGACTCCTTGATAATTTTTAGGTTTTAATTATTGTCAATTGGTTACAAATAATAGATAACACCTTTTTATTTGCTTGATAAAGAAATCAAATTTAGTGGGAAGTGAATTATTACAGGGACTTCGAAGCACTAAAAACTTCCATTTAATAATTGACGCTATAACAAGGTTGATAAACCTGAGGTAAAATCTATCATAAATATAAAGTACTTAAGTTCGAGAGGATTAGGTAATTAAATACTTTAGTAGGTCGAGAGACATTTTGGCATAACTTAAGTAAATATAACTTGTTATCCTACCTACTATGGGAATATTGAACCACCATTAGCATCTGTCATGTACCAAAACCCCTATTAAATATAATTTTGGTTTTTCTATAAACTCTTTATTACAAACACCGAAGCTAAAGTGACCAACATTCATTGGATAATCTCTAAAACCCCCATTTTATCTTTTTGTACCATCTGCTTGAATTCAACTTGTTGCTATAGTTTCAAATTAGTACAATTGCCACTCATATTATTTCTTATCGATTGGATCCCGACTCTAAAAGTTGGCTAAATATATTGACGACGATCACCTTGCAATAAATTGACATGTAAGTTAAGAGTTATTAAAAAATGGTGCCGTTGTCGGGGAACAATTTGGTGTATTGAGTTAGTTTGGAATTCTAGCCTACTTGCTTGAATTCAAACTTATAAATATTTGTTTTTAGTTTACTTTTATTTGTTGTGTTTGATAGATTTTTATTTTAGTTTACTTAATACTATGGCATCGTGGAATGAACATGATCTTGGTGGTTGGAAATCTTATCTTGATCATCCATGTCCATATTGTGATGAACCTCACTTTTGGAAAAATTGTAGATATTCTCCTCAGAGAGAGATATGTTCACCATCTCCACCCTATCGGGAGTATGATTGTTCTATATGTGGTGGTCAAGATGGACATTGGATTGATTACCCAAATTCCCCCTCCACCCATTGTGCTAACCCAAATTGTAGTTCTTCTTATAGTTTTGATAGGTCTTTTGGTCGTAAAAAGAAAGAACGAAGCACTGAAAAGAGTGGCATTGAAGTTATGCTTCAACTAATGTTGGATTGTATGGACACAACCAATGATATCTTATGTGATATACATCAATACATTAGGGTATTTAACAAATAAATAGAAAGGATAGGGGAGATAGATATCTAGGTCAATCATCCAAAGCACTCTTCTACATTATGTTTAGATGATATCTTATCTTTGGAATCATTTAGATTAATTGAAGAGTGTGAATATAAGGAGAAATAATCCTATACTGAGGATGATCTTGACGTTGATCAACCCTTAGAGATTTCTCAAGCAACCGAACCAACCATGAGGGATGATGCCAAGACAGGGGAAATGGTGCTAGAGGCAAAAGAAGAAATCAAGCACAATCCTTGTGAAGACTCAAGCCTATTTTGGGGTAAAGATACTAATAGGGATGCTACTCCGAAAATAAGAGTTATTCCTCATTCGAACCACTTTTCATTATTATGCATGGTGGATGTGGTGAAAGTCGAATCACCAAAGCAAATGATGAATTTTGAAAATGAGGAGGAAAATTCTTACATTTCGGAGTTTATCTTTCCAAAGAGGTATACCACAACCCCAATCATAAAAGCGAAGAACCCTAAAGATCGATGTCTATTTAGTGGCTTTTTAAGATCCTCACTGCTTCCCAATGAGCCCATATGAGAGTTTGATACAAAATTGGGCAAGCGGTTCAAGTCTTCAAAGTGGCGTGATAGAACATTCCTTATCATGCCCTCACCTTTGCCTAATGGACCTAAAAGTAGTAAAGATCAAAAGATGGGCCTACAATTCAAATCGTGTAAGTGGAGGGACAAAGGATGACTGAATGATGTTGTGCCGCGACAATAAATTAGGCGCTGCTTGGGAGGTAACCCAAGTTATTTTGTTGTTTGTATTCATATTATGTGATTTACATCAGATCTTTGCACCCATAGTGCCACATGTATGTTTCTAACTATCTTGTTTTGGTTTGATGCATTTGGGACTTTGCATGATTTTAAGTTAAGGGTGGGACTACTTATGGGTGTTGATATCCTCTTGGGGTTTTTGTTGTCGTGCCTCATTTCCCCGGAGTCTTATTCCTAGTAGAGCCAGCATATTTTGGCGTATTGTGATTTATTGTAAAATGTTGTAGTTGACTAGGAGAAATACCAGTACCTTAGGCAGTTAACATGTTTTTGTTGATTTTTGAGCATCTCTCCAATGGTCTGAAGGTTTAAATATGTGATTTGCATCTAAGTGTTACCACTGTGCACCTTTGTATGGAATTTGTAATGTCCCAGAAAATGGGTCCTGGAGTGACACACGGTGCTTGAGGCTATCAGTAGCCCTAAGCTAACCCTTTGAGCCATTTTCATTTAGTTCAACACAAATCAATGGGGTTTCCATAAATAACCCTCAAATATCAACAGAGTAGTCATCATCCAAGAATAAAAGAATTTTAGAAAGATAACAAAATATGACTTATTACTCAACTCCCAACATCTATACTAGTATGACAAGCCTCTAAGAAAATCAATAAAACCAGCGAGCCATTGAGACATGCCCCAACTGATTCATACTCAGTCATCAAATGTAAACAATTCCATGAAACCAATATCAGACATCACGTCCCCGGAACATGAGGAATTACCACAAAAGAGGATGTAGAATAGCGTGCCCAAAAAATCACTGTCGAACCTGGAACTGAGCACCTGAACCTACATTCTGAGAAAATGCAGCCCACATCTGAAGATGTGGGTTGGTACCATGGAAAGGAACCGAGTATTTAGGGGTGTATGTAGTTGTATAAACATCATCATCATAATTATTTATAAAAAATATGCAGGATGTATGAAAGACTCACATAGCCCGAAGAAAATCATCATAATCATGAGAGGATGAAATAAGTACAATAACACATGTGAGTCATCATATAATTTGTCAATCACTTTCAGTTCATCAAGAATATCAATTCTCATAATGTAAATATGATTTAAATCTTTTGAAAGAATAACTTTCACAATTCCACTTTCAAATCACTTCACCATTCACCATAGACACAAGAAAACACACACACAATGGGTGATCCTATAACCAACATAAACCATGTGAGCTACATGGAGTCTAACGTACAACCCACGTTGGGGAGAGCCATCCTATCCTTTCCATCGGAGTAGGACTATCGATATAAAATCCACACAAACTAGTGATCACTATATAAATAAGCCTCAAGCTCACTCTTATAGGGGCACGTAGTTCTAGGGAAGTAAGTCCGCTTTATACGTCCCACTTGGTGCTAAATATTTCTCCCAAACTTAGCTCAGATCATTTCAAAGATAATCCACATCAAAACAATTTCAGTAATATATAAATATACATCAGGAGCCATCATGCTTCCCATCTATCAAAATCAACCACGTTGTGGATTTCTTTCACACGAGTTCCAAACAAAACTATTAAGACCAAAGGTCAAATAATTCTAAATATCTCAAATATTCAACATCAACGTGCTTATAACACACTTCCTAAAAAAAACACAATTTCCAATTGGGATTCACGACCCAAATATTAAAATTATGATAAATATCGTTCAAGATTCATGCTTTATATCTCCACACATATAAAATCATCTTTCATAATCATAAACATCAAGATTTCATAATAATCATCATAAGATATGGGTTCATGCTTCAAATTCGTAAAAATCAAATAAAAATCGTGTATTTGTAAAGAAAATTACTTTTGGGCACAAGAACAAAAGAGTGCTCTTGTTGAAAAACCCCACATACCTTAAATGATGAACTTTAGATTGTTACTCATTTTTGAGATGTTAATCGTGCCTTTGAATGATGGTTCTTGGAGTTCTTGAACTAGGAACTTGGAATCTTGAATAAATTTGCAGAATTCATGGTGAACTTAGGATGTACTTGAAGTTGGATGTAGGAGCTTAGGGTTTTCTTTTTGAGGGATTTTGATTAAATATAACATACACTGCTTCTATTAGGCTTGAATATAGTATTTTGACGGATTTGGGTGAGGGAGAATGACCAAAACACCCCTAAAAATAAAAAAAATCTTAAATCTGTCCTTTGGTGGACTGTTTTGATAGTCTGGAGTAGATCAACCATAACGTTTTACTACAATATTCAAATGGGATGAAATAAATTTCATTAGAAAGAGAACTCTCATATATTTCCGTTGATATATAGTATCTTACCCAGATCATTGTGTACGAGGAGTTATGATCATTTGAAGTTGCCCCAAAAATTCACTTTTGATAGGCTGAAGTAGATCGACCATAACATTTTGCTCCGATAAACAAATTGGATGAAACCAATTTCATTGGAAAGAGAACTTGCAGAGCTTTTTGTTGATATATAGCAGGTCACCCAGATTATTATGTACAAGGAGTTATGATTGTTTAAAGTTGGAGAAAAAATACGCCAGGCCTCAGTACTTTTTCCTGCACGTTTTACTGTTCACTACTATTCACGGTTCGATCAGAATGTTCATAAGTCATCGCTCAAGTGTCTGTTTTGGATGATGCACATATCATTGGAAAGATTATTCAATACTCTACACAATGGTGGGTCATAATCTAAGACATTCCACACGGAAAATTTATAATTCATTCTAGAAGATAGAACCCAACACTTACGCACAAAATTTGAACAAAAAATTTCCCGGGCTATTACATCATCACCCCTTGGAAACATTCATCCTCGAATGATGCTAGACATGCCAAGATTAGATAGGGAATAGAGCATACATCTGAAACCATTCGTTAGACTCATCATCACATTGTTTTTCACCCTGAATGCAACAAAGAATGCATAAATTCAAAAAACTACAGCTGAACCCATAATAAATGACAGCTGAACTGCTGCAACTTTTATCTAAAGTGCATGATTTATTAAAGAATGGTACCTTTGTCTTGATCGGAGTTCGTGGAAAATAGGTGCGGGTACTTGGATCGCATATCCGCCTCAGCTTCCCAAGTTGCACCCTCAACAGATTGGTTTCGCCACAACACCTTGACCAAGGAAACTTCTTTGTTCCTTAGTCTTCGGACACTGAAATCAAGAATCTCAACAGGAATCTCATCAAAAGAAAGATTTTATTGAATGTCAGTACTAACAGAGGAATCCACTGCCACAGCATCGCTTATATGCTTTCTAAGCATCGAGACATGGAATATTGGATGAATAGAGGACAACTCGAAAGGCAACTCAACCTCATAAGCTACCTTACCAACACGACTAAGAATTTTGTAAGGACCAACATAACGGGGACTAAGTTTCCCTTCTTTCTGAATCTCTTCACCCCCTCATGGGTGAAATTTTCAGATACACTAGGTCACCAACTTCAAACTCAAGGTCTCTCCTGCTAACATCCACATATGACTTCTAACGAGTCTGCGCAGTTTTCAACCTTTCCCTAATCAACTTAAATTTTTCCATAACATCAAATACCGAATCAGGACAACTCACAGCCGCTTCACCCACCTCGAACCAACCAATGGGTGATCTGCACTTCCTTCCATATAAGGCTTCAAACGGAGCAGTGCCAATACTAGAGTGGAAACTGTTATTGTAAGCAAACTCTATCAATGGTAAGTGATCATCTCAACTTCCCTTAAAGTCAAGTGCACAAGCTCTCAACATATCCTCTAAGGTCTAGATGGTCCGCTCAGCCCGACCATCGGTCTGCGGATGAAAAGAAGAACTCAAAAGCACTTGGGTACCAAGACCCTTCTGAAAAGCTTTCCAAAACTGCAAAGTGAACTGAGTACCCCTATCCAAAATGGTAGACAGGGGAATTCCATGCAGTCTGACTAGCTCTCGGATATACAATCTAGAGTAATCCTTAGTAGCATATGAAGTATGAACAGGCGAGAAATAAGCAGACTTAGTCAACCTATCAACCACAACCCAAATGGAATCATGAAGGTGTCGGGAAGGAGGTAAACCAATCACGAAGTCCATATTTATCTCTTCCCACTTCCATATGGGAATACTAAACTTTTGCATCATAACACTAGGTCTTTGGTGTTCAACCTTAACCTGTTGGAATGTTGCACACTTAGCTACAAATGTTGCTATATCTTTTTTCATTCTGCTACACCAATAGATTTCCCGCAAGTCTCGGTACATCTTGGTGGCACCAGGATGAATAGAATATCGCACCCCGTTCACTTCAGCCATAATCCTCTATCTCAGATCATCAACATTCGGGACACACAATCTACCCTGCAATCTCAACACACCATCTCCCCCTTGGGAGAAAACCTGTACTTTTTGGTCCTTGACTGACTCCTTCAGTCTGACCAAACTAGCATCTAAGTATTGTTTTTCTTTCACTTCCGAAACCAAGGAGGATTCGAAACTACTCTAAACCCCTATACTACCTTTAGCAGAGTCAAACAACCCAACCCACAATCTAGCCAAACGATGTACATCACAAGCCAACTCTTTCTTACCTTCTACCACATTTAAAATACTACCCATGGACACTCTACTTAGGTCATCCACCACAACATTAGCTTTTCTCGGATGGTATAGCAGACTCATATCATAGTCCTTTACCAATTCTAACCATCGTCTCTACCTAAGATTCAATTCTCTCTTGGTAAACACATACTGCAGACTCTTATGATCAGTGAAAACATCAACATGGACACCATACAAATAGTGTCTCTAGATTTTCAAATCAAACACAACAGTAGCCAACTCAAGGTCATGGGTGGGGTAATTTTTCTCATGGGGTTTCAACTATCTAGAAGCATAAGCTATCACTTTACCCTTCTGCATCAATACGCAATCCAACCCACCTCTCGAAGCATCACAGTACACCACAAAACCATCAACACTATCAGGCAAAGCCAAAATAGGGGCTAAAGTGAGTCGAGTCTTCAACTCCTTAAAACTCTTCTCACAAGATTCAGACCACAAGAACTTCACTTTCTTTTGGGTCAATCGAGTCATAGAAGACGCTATAGAGGAGAAACCCTCAACAAAACGGCGGTAATAGCCACCTAGACCCAAGAAACTTTGGATATTAGTCAGAGAAATAGGTCTAGGCCAATTTCTAATAGCTTCGGTCTTTTGGGGATCAACTCTATACCCTCGGAAGAAATGATATGACAAAGCAACTGACCTTAGCCAAAACTCACACTTACTGAACTTGGCAAATAACTTGTGATCTCTAAGGGTTTACAAGACAGTTCAGAGATGATCAAAATATTCATCCTCACTACGGGATTACACCAATATATCATTGATGAACACTATGACAAACATATCTAGATATGGTCTGAACACTCGATTCATGAGGTCCATGAAAGTTTTTGGGGCATTAGTTAACCCGAAAGACATAATAAGAAACTCAAAATGGACATAACGAGTTCGAAAAGCGGTTTTTAAGATGTCACACTCCCTAACTTAGAGTTCATGATAGCCAAAACGAAGGTCTATCTTTGAGAAATAACTTGCACCTTGCAATTGGTCAAACAAATCATCTATTCTCAGAAGGGGGCACTTATATTTTACGGTGACTTTATTCAGTTGGCGATAATCAATGCACATACACAAAGTGCCATCTTTCTTTCTAACAAATAACACAGGAGCACCCCAAGGAGAAAAACTGGGCCTTATGGAACCCTTATTTAGTAGATCTTTGTATTGCTCTTTCAACTCCTTATGTTATGCAGAGGTTATACGATAAGAAGAAATAGAAATGGGATGAGTATCGGGAAGAAGATCAATCCCAAACTCTATCTCTCTATTAGGAGGTATCCCTGGGAGATCATTCGAAAAGACATCAGAAAACTCACTGACGACGTTAATAGACTGGAGAGTTGGAGTGTCTTTGACTCTAACCAAATGATAAATACACCCCTTGGAAATAAGATTTCTAGCTTTGAGGTAATAGATAAACTGATACTTGGGTGACACATAATTCCCAGACCACTCAAACACGGATGCACCCGGAAACTGAAACTTGACCACTCGGGTCCGACAATCAACAGAGGCATAAGAAAAATACAGCCAGTCCATACCCAGAATCACATCAAAATCTACCATGTCTAACTCAATCAGATCAGCCAATAAGACCCTATGAAGAACGGTAATAGGACACTTTTTATACACTTTCTGGGCAACAATCGAATCACCCACTGGGGTAGAAACTAGGATTGGCTCAGGAATAATATTAGGACTCATTTCAAAATTCACAGCAATCAAAGGTGTAATATATGAGAAACTGGATCCAGGATCCAACAAAGCATACACATCAAACTAAAATATATGAAGCATACCAGTAACAAAATCGGGAGAGTCCTCCTATTCCTAGTGGGACGGTAAAGCATAGAATCTATTATGGTGCTACCCGCCAGCATTGCTAAAAAAGGCGCCCTGAGATCGGGCTGGGCTAGTCGCTGGAACTGGAGCACTAATAGTCTGAGTTTGGGTCTGAGGGCGATAGTCACAATGCCCTTGTGCATCCTATGGACAATATCTAACTCTGTGACCCATGTCACCATATCAGAAACAACCCCTCTTCTCACCCCAACACTCACCCAAATGAGAGCTACCACACTTAGTACAAAGGGGATGATTTGGCTTACTACCAACACTGTACTGGGACCTCGATGCATATAACTTGCTACCTTGCTCCTGCCTACCTCTAGGCATGGGAGCACTAGCAGATGACCGTACTGGCCTAGATAAATGATCCTGATACTGAGGGTGACTCCCTCCCTGCGATCTAGTTTGACCCTATCTGTGCTGCTTGGACCTAGCTCCCTTATTCCCTTTTATTCTATCTCTCTCCTTAATCTTGTCTGCCTCAATCTATTGGGCATTAGTCATCAGCCTAGAAAGATTCGTCTCACTATTCAGCATAGCAGACCTACATCTTTGACTATATAACTAAACACTTCAGTCACAAACTTACTCATACTAGCCCAATTATCAGCCACTAAGTCAGGAGCATACTTGGCCAACTGTTTGAACTTTAGACAGTACTCTCTAGTAGTCATAGAGCCCTGTCGCAAGTTCATAAACTCTTCCACCTTTGCCTCCCTCATCTCCAAAGAGAAAAACTTATCCAAGAATATATCCTAGAACTCTTACGAAGTTGTAGGGACAGCTCCCTTACCTCTACCTTTCCTCCAAGCAATAACCCATTCATAAGCAAGTTCTTTCAACCTATATGCAGCCAACTCCACACTATGTTCCTCAGATATATGCATCACCTGAGTAATTTTTAGCACCTTCTCAAAAAATAACCATAGATCCTCATTAGACTTTGGACCACAGAATTTCGGTGGATTCATCTGCATGAAGTCACGGATCCTGGCAGCAGCTGAATCACCTCTCTGCTATTGTGGAGCCAGGTCCGGGTTGGCCTGAACATTTGTAGTAACAGCTTGGGCCAGTTCCTGAAAGGCTGCCCGAAATTCAGCATAAGACACGTTTTCATTCAATGGGTCAGCGGGTTGAGGTTACTGACCATCATTATTTCTTCTCGCTCGATGTGGAGGCATATTTCTAAAAAAGGAGAGCATGAATCAATAGCAGAGAGAGACACTTTAAGCACGATAGACTTCTGAAAGAAAGAATCGCAATTTTTCCTAAAATGTCTTGTAGCCTCTTTCTCATAGATATGGCGCGCTACACATCGATGATCAAGACTCTACTCAACATAGCTTGTCAGACTCCCTAGGATACCTTAAAACCTTAGGCTCTCATTCCAAGTTTTTAACGCCCCAAAAAATAGGTCCCAGAGCGTCACACAGTGCTTGAGGCTATGAATAGCCCCAAGCTAACCCTTTGAGCCATTTTCATTGAGTTCAACACAAATCAACGGGGTTTCCATAAATAACCCTCAAATATCAACAGACTAATCATCATCCAAGAATCAAATAATTTCAGAAAGATAATAAAATATGACTTATTAGTTAACTCCCAACATCTATACTTGTCTGACAAGCCTCTAAGAAAATCAGTAAAACCAGCGAGCCACTAAGACATGCCCCAACTGACTCATACTCAGTTATCAAATGTAAACAATTTCGTGAAACCAACATCAGTCATCACGTCCTCGAAACATGAGGAATCACCACAACAGAGAATATAGAAAAGCGTGCCCAAAAAATCACTGTCGAACCTAGAACTGAGCTCATGAACCTACATTCTGAGAAAATGTAGCCTACATCCAAAGATGTGGGTCAGTACCATAGAAAGGAACCGAGTATATGGGGGTGTATGCAGTGGTATAAACATCATCATCATAAATATTTATAAGAAATATGCAGGATGTATGAATGACTCACATAGCCTGAAGAAAATCATCATAATCATGAGAGGATGAAATAAGTACAATAACACATGTGAGTCATCATATAATTTGTCAATCACTTTCAGTTCATCAAGAATATCAATTCTCATAATGTAAATATCATTTAAATCTTTCAAAAGAATAACTTTCACAATTCCACTTTCAAATCACTTCACCATTCACCATAGACACAAGAAAACACACACACACTGGGAGATCCTACAACCGACATAAACCATGTGAGCTACATAGAGTTCAACGTACAACCCATGTTGGGGAGAGCCGTCCTATCCTTGCCATCAGAGTAGGACTATCGATATTAAATCCACACAAACTAGTGATCACTATATAAATCATCCTCAGGATCACTCCTACTGGGGTACGTAGTTCTAGGAAAGTAAGGTCTTTTTATAGTTCCCACTCGGTGCTAAAGATTTCTCCTGGACTTAGCTCAGATTATTTCAAAGACAATCCACAACAAAACAATTTCAGTAATATATAAATATACATCAGGAGCCATCATGCTTCCCATCTATCAAAAGCAACCACGTTGTTGATTTCTTTCACATTCGAGTTCAAAACAACTCCATTAAGATCAAAAGGTCAAATAATTCTAAATATCTCAAATATTCAACGTCAATGTGCTTATAACACACACTTTCCAAAAAAACACAATTTCTAATGGGGATTCATGACACAAATATCAAAATCATGATAAATATCATTCAAGATTCATGCTTTATATCTCCACACATGTAAATTCAACTTTCAAAATCATAAACATCAACATTTTATAATAATCATCATTAGATATGGGTTCATGCTTCAAATTCATGAAAATCAAATAAAACTCATGCCATTGTAAAGAAAATTACTTTTGGGCACAAAAATGAAAGAGAGTTCTTGTTGAAAACCCCCACATACCTTGAATTATGAACATTAGATTAATAATCGTTTTTGAGATATTAATCGTGACTTTGAATGATGGTTCTTGAAGTTCTTGAACTAGGAACTTAGAATCTTGAATAAATTTGCAGAATTAATGGTGAACTTTGGAGGTTCTTGAAGTTGGATGTAGGAGCTTAGATTTTTCTTTTTGAGGGAGTTTGATGAAATATAACATATAATGCATCTATTAGGATTTTATATAGGGTTTGGACAGATTTTGGGTGAGGGGGAATGACCAAAACGCCCCTAAAAATAAAAGAAAATCTTGAATCTGTCCTTTGGTAGACTATTTTGATAGTCTGAAGTAGATCAACCATAACATTTTACTCCGATATTCCAATTGGATGAAACCAATTTCATTAGAAATATGACTCTCATACCTTTCCGTTGATATATAGTGTCTCACCTAGATCATTACGTATGAGGGGTTATGATCGTTTGAAGTTGACTCAAAAATTCACTTTTTATAGGCTGAAGTAGATCGACCATAACTTTTTGCTTCGATAGACAAATTGGATGAAACCAATTTCATTGGAAAGAGGACTCTCATAGCTTTCCGTTGATATATAGTAGATCACCTAGATCTTTATGTACAATAAGTTATGATCATTTAAAGTTGGAGCAAAAATACATCAGGCCTCAGTACTTTTTCCTCCACGTTCTACTGTTCACTACTATTCACGGTTCAATTGGAATGTTCATAACTCGTCGCTCGGGTGTCCTTTTTGGATGATCCATATATCATGGGAAAGATTATTCAATAATCTACGCAATGGTGGGTCATAATGTAAGACATTCCTCATGGAAAATTTATAATTTGTTCTAGAAGATAGAACCCAACACATTTACGCACAAAATTTCGATGAAAAATTTCCCGGGGTACTACAGCATTAGTTCTAGTGACACAATAATCTTTGCTATGCAGCTGTATGAACAGGATAAGTAGTAACTGGTGATATACTGGTGTACCATATGCGTGTGAGAGTTTATTTAGTTCCCTCTGTATGTTAGATTCAGAACTTGCCCGGTTAGTCTTACCTAGGTTAAAGTATAGGGGTTAGGGAAGGATCATAGGCCATTTTGATATGAGCTCACTTTAGCCTAAATGACCTTCCCTTTGTGCATAATATCCCTTGATCCCTATTTTGAGCCTGATAAGCCTATTTCTTTTTATGACACCTGTCACCTTCTTATTTAGATCACAATTAACCTATTTTGGCCCTAGTCCTTCTTAGACACTGTGTACCTTGACATAGGAAAATGACCTAAGTTGAGGATGGATATCATAGGGGTGCGTGATGCTGAATGAGTATGAAGAAAGGTAGCATAAAAGAAAAGAATAAAAAAACTAGGTGCAGAGGAAAAAACAAGAAAAAAATTGTGAAAAAAATAAGTGATTTTTGAAAAGACCGCACCCAGCCTAAATAAGTGTGATCAATAAAAGAGAAAAGTGAAACCCCAAAAAAGCTAGTGTATTATCAAGGAGGCTTACTCACTTTAAATACCATCGAGTATCATACCAGCCCCTAACCTATATTACAAGACAAAGAGAAGACCTATAGTAATCCTAGCTGACCTATTTGAAGATTTGGGTAATGAAAATTAGGGCAAGCCTATGGTACTTGGGATACATTGGTTGAAACTTCGTTCTGATTTTGAGAGTTCTTATTATCCCCATGGTTACGTATAGGATTACTGATATGAGATTAGTGGGATTTCTTTACTGTGAGGGCACACCAGATATGTTGCAACTTGCTAATTTTTTTGGAGAGTGTAATACTAGTATATGCATAGTTAATGTAGCTGAATTAATGTCGTATATTGAATTATGTGAGTTGCATTGGTGTTCTTCATTGTTCTTGAATTGACTGACCTTGGAGAGGGTGAAAGTGTTTTGAGATGATATGGATGATTGACTGCAAAATGTACTTTGTATTCTCTTAGTTGTGTTGAGTAGCATGAGGATAAGAAATTATTTTAAGTTGAGGGTGTTGATGTTTGAGATAATCCAAACACATTTGAGGCTTTTAACTAAGAATAATTGTAAAGTCTTAAGCAACTTGTCATTTTTGATTGTTTTATGCTTGATTTTGTAGTAGAAGCTATGATGCAAGAGAACCAACAAGGATGGAATCTAATGAGTTGAAATCTGAAGTAATTCGAAGTGAAGTGTGGCTGATGACATTTTTGATAAGTCGTCAGCCCTGTGATAAGTTATCAGTTTCATAATCGGCCTCAGACAGAGAATGCACCTGAGTTGAGAGTTATGACGACATTTTGATATAAGCTGTCAAGGAGATGATAGGTCGTCAAAATTACCGTCAACCTAAGGTAGAAGATGAGAGCTAAGGTAGAGACTTGATAACATTCATGATAAGTCGTCATGAATTTAATCAGATGTCATAGTTTATTGTTAGCCTAAAGCAGCAAGTATCAAAATCAAAGAGGAGTTGACGACATTTGAGATAAGTCGTCAACCTCCTGATAGGTTATCATGAATGGCATCACCTAATTTGAGGAATTTTTGAACTTTATTATTTTGTTTACATAATTAGGGTGAACTATTTAAAGCATTGCTTAGGTTTTTCTAGGAGAGTTTTGGAACATCTTTTGGACACATGTATTTTGATATTTTCTCTCTCTAGTTTCTTGACTTGTATAAGAAATTACTTTGAAGAGATTATCATTGTTATTTTGGGATTACTATTATGATCTAATTTGACAATCTTTAGTATCTATTCATCTTGTGGTAAGTTTGTCTTTCAAAACATGAATATAACTAGTTTTGATTATCACATCAAGAGCGGCTAAATTCCTTTAACCTGAATTATCGGATCTAGGTTTAAGTCTTGATAAGGTGCTGAGTGTTGAAGATGCAAAAGATTGTAGGACTCCTTGATAATTCTGAGGTTTTAATTATCGCCTATTGGTTGCAATTGATAGATAACACCTGCTTTGATTTGCTTGAGATAGAAATCAAATATAGTGGAAAGTTAATTATTAACAGGGACTTGGAAGGACTAAAAACTTCCATTAATAATTGACGTTGTAACAAGGTTGATTAACCTGAGGTAAAATCTGGTCAAGAATATAAATTCCCTAAGTGTGAGAGGATTAGGTAATTAAATGCGTAAGTAGGTCGAGAGACATTTAGGCATAACTACGATAAAGATAACTTGTTATCCTACCTACTATGAGAATCTTGAACCAACATTAGGATCTGTGAAGTACCAAAACCCCTAGTGAACATAATTTTGGTTTTTCCATAAACTCTCGATTACAAAGACCAAAGATAAAGTGACCAACATTTATTGGAAAATCTCCAAAACCCCCATTTTATCTTTTTGTACCATTTTCTTGAATGCAACTTGTAGCTATAGTTTCAAATAATTTAAATCGCCACTCGCATTGTTCCCTGTGGATTCGACCCTGACTCCAAAAGTTGGATAAATATATGAAGTTCAAATAAATCCACCAAAGTCTACCTACTACCAATAGATACGACAACACCTTATAGACCCTTTTAGTAACAACAGGGTCACCTACCAGGGTTTGAAATAGAAAAAAGGATACAAAAATAACCTCGGGATCTAAACCAAAACACACAGCCACATATGTGGTCACACAAGAAAGAGTAGACCTCGGATCAAGCAAGCAATACATGTCACAAGGAAAAAAGTATAAGATACCAGTCAAAACATCAGGCTATGCCTCAGATTCCTATCGAGTAGGAAAAGCATACAACCTATTTTGACTAGCACCAGTACTAGGAGAAAAAATAGATGAAAAATCAATACCCTTTTGATGAAGCAAACGGAACCTTTCTCTCTCCCAAATCATCCTTACAAACTAAATAATTCCTAAGCATGTGGCCTTGATGACCATATTTAAAGCACCTATCTCTTTCTTCATCACAGAAACCTCTATGCAACCTACCACAGAACTAAAAAGGAGAGCATGAAGAAGCTGATTCTATCCCTCTCTCCTAATAACAGGCACCATGTGTCCTATAGTTATAACCACCCTATTGGTGCCTATCCCCAAAGGCCTCAGGTAAGGATCACTAGCAGAAAAGAAGGAATCAGAACTCCCCCATTTCTCCTTTGGACACTTACCACCATCTGAACTACTTTATTATTGCCACCACCTTATTTAGAAGACCTGAACTTCTTACCTTGCCTTTCCCTAAAATTAACATGTTTTCTCTTTTCTTCCTCAACCTATTGCATATGAACCACAAACCTAGGCATACCTATATGCTTGATTAGCAACACAGTTTTATTTTTAAGGATCAAATCCTGAGATAGTCCAAAAGTAAACTTTCTCATCCTTACCCTTATATTCGACACCAATTCTAGACCATACCTTGACAGCTGATGAAATTTCAAGGTATATTACTTGATTGCCATTTTTCCCTGTCTTAGATTGATAAATTCCTCTTCCTTTTCTTTTCTTGACTTCTGAGAAAAGAAGTAATCCATAAAAGTATTGAAAAAAGTATCCCATAAAGACAACTCTGCAACATTACCCTTTACCTCATCCCATTCCTTGTACCACTGGTACGCAACGTTCTTGAGTTGATAAGATGGAATATTCACCCCTTCTACATCCGTGGCCTACATCACCCTGAATATCTTTTTCATTTCATCCAAGAAACCCTATAGATCCTTCTCCACTTTACCCCAGTAAAAGTAAGAGGATTCATCTTCATAAATTGGCAAACCATTATGCCCTCAGTATATGAAACACCAGATGCATCCCGCTCAGCCTGAGTAGAAACCAACTAAGTAATAGTATGAATCGATTGATGAAATACAACATCAGTCACCTCACTCTGAAGAGGACTAGTAGAACCAAGGACTCCAAAACTATCCAAGACTGGACCCCTATATCATGTATGGATCACCTGTGTCCCTTCCAAATTGTCCCTAAATTAGACAGAAGAGTTTCCTTGTGTTCTAAATCATCAAGGCATGATCTAAGAAGTGAACGAACTAGGATTAGAAAGAACCTTTGACCTTGAAGCATGAATGTAGAATATCAATAAAGAGAAACATTACTAATGTCTTAAAGCCTCTCCCTTATGAGTGTGGCACGCAACATACCCCTATAAGAGACTTTACATGACACGACTTTTGTGGACTCTTATTTGACCATGAACCTAAAGCTCTGATACCAAATTGACACAAACTAATCGGGCCTTGTCTTAATGGGACTTCCAAGTCCATCCACGATCGAGAACAACCCTAATACCCAACCCAACCGTCCTAACGCACACAATGAGTAGGACAAATTCCAAACATATAACAAGATAGCATGTATTGTCTAAATCCAAACTCTAGGATAAGTCTATGACCGAAAATGAACCAATCGAGTCCAACCATACAAAACCCAACTGATAAACATAACCCAACCAAAACCATAAGTCAAAATAAAATCAATAACCAAACTAAGTTCCATAAAATAACATTAAAAGATGGAACAGTGAGATATTTAGTCCAATGATAACAACCCTAATGCCAATGCCAATACTAGGGGTGAAACCACTACCGATCCCACTCATACCGACCCATAGAAGTTTCACTAAAGCCTCAAACTAAAAGAAAAATAAGTATCTAGTTGGGATATGCCCCTAAGCATAGCCAAAGCCAATATCTATAAGAAATCAAAAGTATGTAAAAACATCCATGAACATGAAATAAAGCCTTCTTAAATATGGAAGCTCACCACTTTGATCCAATAGCTGATCCCAAGTTCAATTGCTAAGTAGTAGGAGTAGAATGGATGGTTCCTACATCGCGTGGGGATACAGCAGCCAGAGGATGGGTTAATAGGTGAATACTAGCAAGTACTTAGGATAAATGTCAACTAGTAAAACCGAGTAAACTAACTATAATGATCCAAGACTAACCCTTAGTCGTAACACAGTGCTCATGATCCCTAAGGACCACAAGCTAATCTGCTACTAATATCTTTACCTGAGCTCTGCATAATATAATATAATAAATGCAGAAAATTCGTGAAAAACTTACCGTAAGGTTAAAAACATCTAAAATACTCAAAACTGAAATTGAATACTGATACATCTATTGGAAAAGTCTCTAGACTGTCTAATCTATGGAGTTGATGGGACATGTCCCCAACTAACTTCGTCTACTAAAAATAAACTAAATCTAATGCAATAGTCAAATAAGGATCATCCTTGAAAAAAAAGGACTCACTGTTATGTCTACTTTTGCTGACTGGGACTGAGCTGCTAAGGGTACTCTTGATCTCGTACCTCTGAACCTATGGTGTAAAGTAAAATACCATAATGCAAATGCGGCAGTACGTGGGAATATACTAACTATGCAAGATGAGGTAAGGATAAATATAAGGGCTTATACATGAACAAGTACTTTACTGAATAATCATGAGAGTACTGAATGAGCATATATGCATGAATGCACAAACCACAACTGAAATCATCATTACTCTGAATAGTGAAACTCGGGTACTACTTTACTGACATCTGAACTCACTACTAATACTGAGACACTGAACAACTAAAACTTCTGATATTGATAACTGTGTACTGAAGTTGAGATCAATCCTATCTAGCGAGTGATCTCAAAAACTGATGATACTGAAGTTGATTGCCTTAATCTACTCATATCAATAATTGAGTTCTGAGCTTGCTAAAATTGACTTACTAAATTTGAGATCAAACCTCTCTAATGGATGATCCCTAAACCTACTATCAATGAAAAGAAATAATGATGTTTTAAATCAAACCTATTTAGTGGAAGATCTCTGAATCTGATAATGAGAATAATCAACTAAACCTAAGACTGAGATTAGGCCTATGTAACGTATGATCTAAGGATATGATAATTAGAATACTCAACTAAATCTAAGACTGATATCAGGCCTATCTAACAGGTGATGTCAAGATCTGATAATGAGAATACTCAACTGAATCTATGACTAAAATCAGGACTATCTAATGGGTGATCTCTGGATCTGAAAATGAGAATACTCAATAGAATCTGAGACTAAGATCAGGCCTATCTAGTGGGTGATCTCTAGATCTATTAATACTGTTATTGATTAACTTTATGAGAGACCATGCCTATCTAGCGAGTGGTCCATAAATTTATGGAACTATCTGAATTCCATACTAAGATAGGTAACTATATCTAATAGTCCTAATTTCTGTGTTCTACTTTAAAGACTGATACTGAAAATACAACTGTGGGAATTCTCACTTAATAGACATGCCCTAAATCTGAACTAGTGGGGTCTAACCTATAACCCCAGCTGGAAGGATGTCCATACCCTACCACGGGTAAAGACTTCTACTCTGGTCAAGCCTCTCTGACGGGTGACCCTGAACAGGAAGTCAAGCCTTTATCTAATGGGTAGCTCCTAGTCCTGCACTGGCTACGCAGTTTAGGAGTTAAAGGATTGCTGCTAACGACTCTGTCTCTCTAATGGGAAAGTCATCATCCCTGCACTTGCTCGGTGCTAGTTCATACTCCCAACTAAAGGACTCTGAACTGATTCATAACTGAACTTAAACTAAGCTGAATCTATTATCGATCATATTTCTTGACTAATCTAATTTAGTTAAGCTGAATTCATTTGGTTCTGTTATCTGACGGAATACTACTGAATCTTGTTATCTGACTGAATGATACTGAGCTCTGAATAGATTACTTGAATGCTAATAAGGTCTTAATTGAACACATAATTAGGAAATTTCACGCTATCATGTCACAATTCATTCACTATGGATTTTAAACAAACACTTGGTATGCATACGTTTGCACATAATTGGAGATTTTTAGTCAACATGCTATAATGACTCTAATTCCTTCACATAAGCATTTTATCAAACTTATGAGTAGCATGCTTTGCTTATTAAATAATTTGTACACTTAATTAACATGAACACATCACTTAACAAGCAACTTGAAGAGGGTTTATCCTGAACATCATAAACTAGGGCCAAAGCTTGAAAACTCATAAACAAAACATGAATTAAAACTCAATAATAGCATGAACTTCAATTCCAATTCACATGAACCATGAAAACTCATAAACATAAGATCTTTGAAATATACAAAAGGATTCTTGAGATTTTTGGATGAAAGGGACTCAAGAATAAACATCTGCATACCTTAGGAAAATCTTTCTTAAAGGCTCTTGGAGAGACACTTGATTTTCTTGATTTTTCTTGAACAAGAGTTTTGATCTTGTTCTTAGATTTTTGATTTTTAAAGAAACCCTAATTTGATGTTATGGATGAGAAATGAAGCCCTCGGCTTCATTCAAGATATATAAGTGTAAAAAGGGTGAGAAAAGACCAAAAAGCCCTTTTTAAAAATGACTTAAAAATACTAAACTGGATTTGCGACGGTCGGAGTGATCATTCATTGCTATTCTGACGGTCCATCACACATTGGTCAAAAAAAGGCCACACTATCTTAGTTGTGATGATTTGTCGCTAGCTTGATAGTCCGTCGCCTTGGCCATCGCACTTGGGCCAGAAGAGAGAATCACTGCCTTGGTTGCGATAGTACGTCGCTAGCTTGATGGTCTATCATCTTGGTAATCGCTAGCTTGATGGTTTGGGCTACAGTCCATCGCAAACTAAATGGTCTGTCAACCTATCCATCCCACCTGGGTGGTTCCAACAACTCTCAGTAAAATGATCGTACTTTCTTACACCGATACCAGATTTGGACGAAATTATTATCGTTGGAAAGCTAATTCAATTTCCCGTATGATAGAAAGTTATTTTTAGGAAAATTCAATCAAGGTTAACACAGTAATCACATGGGAAATAACTTCTCAATCTTTTAGGGATGGAATTATACCTCACTTGACATGCTCTAAGCATCAGACTACGAGGGAACTTCTGCAAGGTATTACACGAACCATATGCATGCATACCATACATACACACACACGCATATGTATATATCGGGGAATAGAATTGGGTTTAGCATGAATTTCAAAGCATTAACCTAGGTATATGAAGCATAACCATCCACAGGCTATTGGGTCCAGTGTAATCCCCTGAATGGGCCTCGATATATGTAGCTGCATGAACCGAATTTACGATAAGAGTAGGGGATTAACAAGTACCCTTACTATTTATGATACATATCTACAGTGTAGCTAGAGTAATCCCATGTACGTTATAGTATCATATATGGCCGCAATGACCAACTCTTCATATTGGAAAACATGAGTTTCTAGTCTTCATTCATTAAACTTCCACCTTCGCGGTTAGCTATCACACGCCTCCATTATTTCCTAATTAAAACCCTTTCTATCCAACCAAACTATTATTATTAACCAAGGCTATGAGTTATGCTATCATTTCGACTATAATTTGTGAACATTGTCCTTATGCAACCAATAAGGATTCCCATGTGCCCCATAGGTTACATTATCAAATTAACTTGGGATAGTCCTGTGTACCCCATAAGTGTTCCTTTATTAAGTTTTTTGGGGTAATCCTATGTACCCCACAAGTTTTTTATTACCATGTTTACTTGGGGCTTCCATTGTACCTCACAAGGAAGTTAAATAATCATAACTATGACCACCAAGACCATACCAATTATCCATCCAAAACATTTAAACCATTTAGGGTTCCCTTACCAAACCATACCATGCAATAGTTCTTTTAAAAGTTCCATAATGTAGTAAAAGCATTATCAAGGGCATTCTGTCAAACATGTTGGGGGTATAGTATTTCGAAAGCCAAAACCATATACTAATTAAACATTCCCATAAAATCAATTATCCAAACCACCATTAAATCATATAAAAGCATAATTAAAAACATGGGAAACCATAACCAAGTATTTATGACCAAAACCCCAACACATTTTTGAATACCCCAAAACCATATAATAATTATGCCATAAAAATACTGTATAAATTATGCCTATACTTGGAACTAGCAATGATGGAGAAGTATCTTGCCTTAAATTGAGTATATGATGAAGAGAAATCACGAACACAAGCCCCAAATTCATCACCATAGTGAAACCTTAGCCTTCCTTTACCCCAAAGCCCTAGAGAGGACTAAAGAGTGTTTTCTAAAATAGGGAAAATAACCTACCAAATGGGTACGACTTACCATACAAGTCATAACCTCCCATATAAGTGTTACCCACTGCTTGTACCCTAGTATCCCCCCTTTGACCAAACATTGTCCAAGGTATGGCTTACCTAAACCAAGTCATACCCAAACCAGACAACTAGTACCCCTAAACCATATCCTTGGAAAAATAGAACCACAAGTGGTTTGAACACTGTCCACTATACAAGTCCATGGTACAACTCGCACCCTAGCTTATAGCTCATGGTGAACCACTCGTACTCTGATATAAGTTAGGCTACCAAGTCTAATATTAATTAAAAGAAAAACAAAACTTAAATGGCCCATATCAAACCATAAGACTCATACCAACCCAAGTCGTACCCATTGAAGAATCCAATCCAATCCCACTAACCAATACTGGTCAGCAGACAACTGAGGAATACCACTCGTATCCCACTATACGACTTGTACCCACAAGTCATATTTTGTCCAAAACCCAAATTTTTGAAAAATTTTCTAACGGTTACATACCTAGGGTGTTTTACAACTCTCCAAATTTTTATAAGAGAGTCGGGTCCTGATGAATATCTTGATTAGGTATGGGTGTGTGAAATTATTTACATGGATTATAACATGAAAAAATTTTAAAAAGCTATGTGTGCCACTAAATATATTTAAGGTCTGATATCGATTTTGTGTGATATCAAAAGAAAGTCCAACCTAACATGGAGTGCCTTGAAAAAACTCATGAGGGGTGCCCATGTACCATTGGGGTATACAAAGCTTTACAATATTTATCCAAGAAGAAATATTCACTCTAGAAAGGTAAGTATTTGTGGGGTTTCGAGATGCCTCCTTAACCTAGATGATTGGTGATATAGGAACTACATCATTCCAACCATGGTTGACCATCTACGGATACCTCAAGAACCATTATTTGTTCCATACTTCTTAGATGGGTATAAGGTTTTCTTCACCAGATGTGTGCATTATGAGGAGGTTTTTTGTGATATATACCCCATGGAAAAGGGTCATTTATTCTTGGGTAATAATTGGTTTTCATAACATAGAGTTACAAATGTTCAAAATTAGGCTAAGAATATAATGGATCAATGAGAAAATCATCTCTTTCCGCCCATTCTTTCCAAATCTCAAAGAGATGTGATCAGTTAATCTAAGCCTAAAAAGATTAAGAGACAATATTAAAAAGAGTAAGAGAGTGCAAGGTGGCAATCTAAGAAAGGAAAAATGATAGGTTATGAGGAGTGCAGTGAGGGGGTTGCCATCAACCAAAGCTAACATTATTTGTCCTTCTTTTGAAGATTTGACAAGGTTAATATTTTTTCCTTCCAAAGATTTCAGAGGTCCTTCACACCAAGGAAAAGAAGAGTATGCTCAAGAAATTCAAGGTAAAATATCTAAATCTTGAACTTTTGTTCATGTAAATGATGAATGTGTGGCTAGTAGCACATTGAGTGTGAGTAGTAGCTTACCTACATGTGAGTCTAATGATTTCTTGCCTCTGGATGATGATGTATATTCAGTGAGTGTGGATACACTAGTTGATCCTATTCATGACCGGATTGATTGATCTTGTAAGATCAATTTGTGTCCATCAAGTATTGAATCCGTTTTGTTAAATGATAGTACATCATCTAGTGAAAATAATATTGATCAACGTATGCCCATTATGTTGAATAAAAGTACATCATCTAGTGAAATAATTTGATCAACTTGTGTTCGAAACTATCCCACCACTTTAGAATATTTGTGATATGGTTAATGAACCTTAAGTGAGTGATAAAACTGAAAATGTTGGTTAATAAAATAGGAGTGACCCTTTGATCATGATCTTTAGTGAAGATTCTAATGCTTTCTTGGATCATAGGGATAACCATGCGTTTGACGTGTGTTCGACATATGATAATTGTCTTTTAGAGAGTGATCTTTCATATTCTATTCCTCTTCATGGTATGATCCTTCTCTCTCTAATTACTATATCTTGTTTGAAGATGGTGAAATCACTCTTAGAGAATTACCTAATGGAGTGGATAGCCATGTTGATGTAACTCCTCTTAAGGGTTGTATTCTACGTAACAATCCACTATGGTGAGATAACATTTCTCCTAAAGATAGAGATCTTTTCCTATAAGATGAGAGTAATATTAAGTTAAAGGAATGTGAAATCTTTGGAAGTAATGATCAATTAGGTGATGAAAACTTTGATTTACTTTAATATTTGAGAAACCTAATTAACGATTGTTCCTATGAAAGTTTTCGTAGTTGTGATTCTTTGTATGACACCCTACCTTTGTTTGATAGTTATGAGGATGAAATTTTGTGAATACTTAAGTAATTATTGATTTAAATTTAGTGGTGGTATATACCTATTTAAGGATTCTTCCATTGAAGGAGAAAGTATCAGTTGTTTAGAAATCACTTCTTCTTCTATCTTGTATGGTCCTATTGTTGAGAATAATCAAGGCGATGATCTTGAATCTAATAGAGTGTATATACATAAGAACACCTTAGATGAAGTTGACTTGAGTTATACCTTTCTCTACTCTTCCTTTGTTTTTGATGATTCTTATAATAGTGTGGCGAGTATATCTTTTAGTTTTGATGAAGCCTATCGGGAAAAGAGTGTTGTATAGACTCGTGTATATGGACAGTCTATTCAGTTGACCCCGGTACCATATTTGGATATGGTGATTTTAGCATACCCAAAATATTGATTTATCTCTATGACAAGCAAAATTTGAGTGAGGATGTGGGTATCCTTCCCTATGATGGAAAGTATTTCTTGGGAATTTCTGATCAACTTGATGGACCAATATTAGGTAAGTGAAAGATCTCCAACAAAGATGAGAGATTTTAAAAGAATTCGAGCGGTAAAAATCTCCAAGAGAGTTCACCATTGTGTATTTCCACTCTAGACCAAGGTTCCACTACTTGTAGGTCAAGAAGAGTGTCCTCTTCTAAAACTACTTTATATGAATTCCATTCATGTGATACCCTTCTTCAATACTAGATTGAAATTGATGCCCTCCTTCTCAAATGTGGTATCATTCTTAAGAACCCTAGGGCAAATATGTCATTTTCTTCTTTGGGTATTGCTTATAAACATGCATCTTACTTGAAAAACTTGTTATTAAATTGTGTAACTCCCAAATTGTTGATGACAAGTTGATTATTTGCTTGAAAGGAATAAGTCCTATGGGCTTAAGTTTCTTGACTCCATCCTTGTGTACATCATGTGCTATGTATTTTGAGCCAAATGGAATCATCATAGATAATAGCACCTTGGATGATGTTGCTACACTTGATTCCTTTCTATAATACCTCTTTGCCTATGATGATATCCATGCTAATCTTGGATGTGTTTTATGTAGAGGTAGGAAAACTGTTGGTGTGTCCACTTGTTTGAGTAAAAATTCTATATGGATCTTGTGTACTTTAGAACCAATTGAGTCACCACCCTTGGTGTGGTCTCTTGAGGTGATAATAAAGCAATTGTGTCTTATGGCTCATAAGGTGCAGGTAGACTTACCTTTTAGATTATTTGAAGCCATTACTACCTTTGTAGTTACCTTATTGCTTGATGATTTCCCTAAAGAAATCCTTTGTTTATTTTTCAATGAGTTTTTAATGTTTAACATGAAGCATTCTTGGTTAAATCCTAAGTGTATATAACCTTGGCAAGATGCTATGATTTATTGTACTAACTCTAACCATCATGCCATAAGGATATTATGTTTTTTTCTCCCTCCTTTATTTTTTCAAGGTTTGGATTTATGATCGAATCATTTTCAAGAAGGGGAGGATGATACAAATGACTTGGCCATCAAATCTTTTTATCACACAAATCGAGGCAAACATAAGGAGGTCTAAGACTTGATCGCCCTAAGGATCCAATAATGTGCTTGGAGGCCCTTCTTTGAGATCCTAATCATGCAGTGTCATGTTTGGAAGATAGATTGGAGCAGAGAAAACCAATGGCACAAGGAATAAAGAGAGCCCTTATGGGTTATTTCCAAAATAGCAACTTTTGGGGTATTTTTGTAAATGCTATTTGTGCAAAGAAAACTACTATAAATATGTTCCTTAGACATTTCATTAGTTAGTTTTTGTTTAATGATGATGATGAATTCATGAAAACTCCACTAGGAGTGTTGAGTGCTTGGAAAATCAAATATTGAATCTTGTTTAGAAACAGTGAATCTAAGGGAGATCCGATCCCCCCTACGGTCAATGTAAGAGATAGGTTCTCTTAGGTAATCAATAAGGGAGGTCTTTGGGTTTGATACAACCTTTGGTTGACTTTTTGTTATCTTCTTGTGTCTATCTTTCTATCATCTATGCTTTTTAGACTTTTACTTTCCGTTTGATAATTTTATTGTTTGTTTAAAGTTTGTATTTGTTATCGTCGTTGTAGATTACTATTGTATCAGTACCAATATGGAAAGTAGAGGAGAGCATGCAACAAAAAATAGATGCTACTTTTGAATATTTGAAGATGGAAATCTTAGATGCTTTCAAAGCTTGTAAAGGACCTTTACCCCAAGGTAAAGAATAATCTTCTAAAGCTCTTCAAATTACCATAGATAACTCTTGTCCTTCAGTAAATATGAATAATCTTGTTATGGATAATAGACATTTGAGTGTGAGTAATAGCTTTCTAACATATGAGTGTAATGATTCTTTACCTTGATTTACCTGTTGAGAGTGTAGATACACTAGTTGATCCTATTAATGACCGAATTGACTCTTTTTGCAAGATCAATTTGTGTCCATCTAGTGTTGAAGCCATTGTATTGAATGACAGTACATTGTCATGTAGAAATTATGTTGGTCAACTTGTGTGTGAAACTATCCCACCCCTTCAGGATGTTTTTGATATGATTAATGAACCTCAAGTAAGTGATTATGTTTAAAATTATGGTCAATTAAATAGGAGTAACCCTTTGAGCATACCTTTTGATGAAGATCCTACTGTTTGCTTTTCTCATAGGGACAACTATGTATTTAAAGTTTCTTTAAACTTGATAGTTGTTATTTTGAGAGTGAATTAACATGTTCTAATTTTTCATGGATTGATCCTTCTCACTTTAAGTACACTTTCTTATTTGAAGATGATGAAATCACTCCTAGTAAGATACCTAGTGGTGTGGATCATGTTGATTATGTCGCTCTTATTGAGGTCTATACTGTATATAACAACCTACTATAGTGTGTTGACATTCCTAAAATGGATGAAAATCTCTTCTTAGAAGATGAGAGTACTCTTATGGAAAATAAATGAGAAGGTTTGCATGTTGATCTTTGTGTACCAATTGTCCATTATTCTTTTAGTGTTCCAATTCTTGAGAATACCCTTGATAATGTTCTTCGGCATCAAACTGGGCAAGTTCTTGAGGAAACCCTAGATGAAATCAATTTGCGAGATTCCTTTATTTACAATCTATTTTCTTTTGATGATGCTTAGACTAGTGTGGAGAGTATATCCTTTTATTTTGGTGATCCCTTTGGGGAAAAGAGTTTTGTGTAGATCTTTGTCTATGGAAACTCTATCTATTTGACCCCGCAACAAAATTTGAATGTGGTAATTGTTATTCACCCGACTTGGTGCTTGGTTAAGATAACAAGCAAGGCTTGAATGAGGATGTTTGTATCCTTCTCTATGTTGGAAAGTCATTCTTGGGGATTCACAATCCACTTGATGCACCAATATTGTGCAAAGGAAATATCTCCTATAAAGATTATTGTTTTAAAAATGTTATGTGCTTATTTAGACATGGAACCAATGTGAGCCTTCATAAGTGGTTGATTAATTACCATGGTTCCTTTTTATCTCTCTATCGTCCATGACTCTTGAATGGTGAAGTAGTTCGCATCTTGTGGGGTTACATGCCCTTAATTCACCATTTTGATACTTGGTTATATGTTAAGTAAGTTACTCGTTTGATTGGTGCAGAGTTTGTTATTGCTAATCCTAACCCTAATTCCATGACTATAATGTCTTCGCTTGTTATCCGTATTGACACGACCCAACCGGAAGCCCTGTCCTAATGGGCATCCTAAATCCAACCAGGACCAGGGACCACCCCCAATACCCAACCCAACTGTCCATATGCACTCTTTGAGTCGGATGAATTTCAAACTTATAACATGATAGCATGTAGTTATCTAAATCCAGGCTATGTGATAGGTCTACAACTGAGACAGACTCAAAACGAGTCCAACTATCCCCATCCAACCAGGTAACCAAGTACCAAACAAAACCGTAAACCAAAAACCCAAAATAATTACAAAACTATGTTCCATAACATAACATAAAATAATGGACATTGAGAAATACCAGTCATCTGGTATCATCCCCAATACCAATGCAAATACTAAGGCTGAACCCAATTCGATCCTGCCCATGCCAACCTATAGAAGTTCCACAAAATCCTCTAACAGAAAGAATACCAAAATCCGGTTATGACATGCCCCCAAATATATCCAAAACCAATATCATAAAATAAGCCAAAACAAGTATAAACATCCATGAATATAAAATGGGGCCTTTCGGAAAGATGGAATCTCACCACTTCAACCCCAATAGATTTGATTACGAATTTGAATGCTAAGTAGGAGGAGTAGAATGGCTGGTTCCTCCATCGCCTAGGGATAATACCTCCCGAAGATGGGTTAACGGATTATTGCTAGCATGAAATCAGGATTAGGATAAGAAAATGCCCTTTAGTAAATCCAAGTAAACCATCCATATGCATACCAACCATACATATACGTATATATAACCATTTTAGGAAAGGGAATTGGTCTTAGGATGCATTTATAACTATTTATCTGGGTTTGTGAGGCATAACCATCCTTAACCACCCACGAGCTATATGGTTCCAACATAACCCCCTAAACGGGTCTCAATACTTTTAGCTACATGAACCGGAGATACCATAAGAGTAAAGGATTACCAAGTACCCTCACCCACTATGATACATAAGTAAAAGGTACTTAGAGGATTCTCGTGTACCTCATAGTATCTTAAAAGGGTCTCCATGCCCTACTCCTCATGTTGACAAATATGAATTTCCAGTGCTCTTTCACTGATCTCCCACCTTCATGGTTAGCTATCACATCCCTCCATTGTTTCCCAATTAAAACCATTTCCAACCAACCAATCCATTATTGCATTTATTATTTACCAAGGCTATTAATAGTGGTATTGTCATACCGACTATAACTTTCAATTACTTTCCTTAGCCAAACCTTAGAGCTAAAGGGAGTCCCATGTGCCTGTTTACTAAGTTAACTTGGGGGACTACCATGTACCCCACAAGTGTTCTATTATATATGTTTGGGGGACTCCATTGTACCCCACAAGTGCTCCATTAACAAGTTTACTTATGGGATTCCATTGTACCCCATAAGGATGTTTATTAAACCAAACCTTTCTATTTAAACATTACAAACCATTTAAACTATTTAGGATTCGATTATCTAGCTTAAAAAAAAGCAATTGTTCCATTAAAATCCAACAATGTAGTGAAAACATTCCCATAGGAATTTTATCAAACATATTGGGGGCATTGTATTTCCAAAACCAAAGCAAATTACCAAATAACCATTCCATTCAACCAATTATCCAAAACCACCATTTGAGCATATAAAAGCATAATGAAAACATGGGAAAATCATAACCAAGCATTTACAACCAAAACACCCAATTTATATTTGAAAACCCAAAATCATATAATAATCAAACGATTAAAATATTGTATAAAACCATGACTTTAGTTGGAAATAACAATGAGGGAAGAAAACACGCCTTAAATCAAGAAGATGATGGAGAGAAATCACCAACACAAGCCCCAAACTAATCCTTAAGATTAAACCTTAGCCTTCCTTTACCCAAAAGCTTTAGAGAGACTTGTAGAGTGTTTAAGAGAAGTTTCTAAGTGTTAATGAATGGAATTATTAGGCAAATAACCTCCTAATAGGAAAATAAGTCATCGGTACTTATTAGGTTAAATGGGTAAATATCAAAATTTCCCTGACTTAAACAACCAAAAATCTCAGCAGGTGGGTAAGACTATCCATCCCAGTCGTGCCTTCCAATACGAGTGGCACTGACCACTCGTACCCAAGGCCATATCCCTTGGACCCAATACTGTCCAAGGTATGACTAAACCCAACCATGTTGTATCAACTCTATATAACCCGTAACCTTGATCCGTACCCCTAGAAGAATAGAATCACAGAAGGTTTGAACATTGTCTACTATATTAGTCCATATTATGACTCGTACCTTGGCTCACGGCTCATGGTAAACTATTCATACTTAGATCCAAGTTAGATTACAAAGTCTAAGACTAAGTGAAGGAACCAAATGACCCATACTTACCGGTAGGGCTCGTACCAACCAAGTCCTACCCATTCTAGAAACCAAATCCAACCTATCAACCAATACTGGTCAGCATATGACTATCCCATACTAGTCGTATCCTAGTGTATGAGTCGTACCCCCTAGTCATATCCTGTCCAAAAACAAGGAATCCAGGAAATTTTGTAAAGGTCCGAAACCCAAGGTGTTTCAGTCCCAACACTTGGATCATTCGTCCCTGTATGACAGACTAGGTAGGTACAAATAGAACCCACACCCTCTTAGAGGTCTCTATTCTTACCTTTAATAAAGATACAAAGATATAAAGTAAAGTAATTTGCATTATCATATTATAAACCGATAACAAATACCTACCACACGAATATACAGAGCCGAGAAATAACGCAGATACTTAGTCTTCATATTCTATCCCGCCTCTACTGTAGCCTCTTCCACTTTGTGGTTCCACCATAAAACCTTAACCAAGGTCACATCCTTTGTCCATAACTAACGAACCTGCCGATCCAAGATCTCAATCATGATCCCTTCATAAGACAAGGAATCTAAAATACCCAAACCTTTCAATGGAATCACCAAGGAAGGATCACTTCCTCAACATACTAACATGAAATACCAGATAAATAGAACTTAAACTAGAAGGAAACTCCAATTTATATGCCATATTACCAACAATCCGCAAAACCACTTAAGGACCAATTTACTGGGGACTGAGCTTTCACTTTCTGCCAAACCGGATTACTCCTTTCATGGGAAATACCAATAGGAACACCTTATCCCCAACCTCAAACTCCAACTGTCTATGCCTTACATTCGTATAGGACTTTTGGTGCCTTTGGGAAGCCTTAAGCCTATCCAGAATCACCTTAACCTTTTCCATAGCCTGATAAATCAAATCCAGACAAAACATGTCCGCCTTACAAAGATCAAACCATCCAATAGGAGATGTACACCTCCTACCATACAATGCCTCAAAAGGGCCTATCCTAGTACTAGAATTGTAACTATTATTGTAAGAAAACTCTACCTAAGGTAGATGCTCAACCCAATTACCTCAATAGTCAATCACACATACATGAATCATATCCTCCAATTTCTAAATAGTTTCTTCTTCTTGTCTATCTGTCTACAGATGAAAAGTAGTACTCAGACTCACCTTTGTCCATACCCCATATAGCTTTACTATCTCCTAAAGATAGAACCTCGCATTATCCGTAGCCAAAAAGTTAGTCTGTACTACCAGGAAGTGAGCAGAATTTTAAAGATGTCTGCATGCACTCCATACAAATAATGTTGCCAGATTTTCAAAGAAAAAATCACTGCCAAAAGCTCCAAATCATGAGTACGATAATTCCTCTTATGCATCTTCTACTGCCTGGAAGCATAAGCAACCACCTTTCCATGCTTCATCGAACATAACCAAGTCCGACCCTGGAAGCATCATAATAAACCAGAAACCATTTATTACCTTAAGACAATATCAAAATTATAGCAGAAGTTAGCTTATCCTTAAGCTTCCCAAAACTTCATTCAAAAGCTTGTGACCAAGAAAACTTTACCTTCTTCTGAGTCAACTTAGACAATGGGATAGTTATAGAAGATAACCCCTTCAAAAACTACCTATAATACCCAACCAAACCTAAGAAGCTCTGAATGTTGGTTGGAGTCGTGGGTCTAGGACACCTTTTACCACAACCACCTTTTGAGGATCCCCATAATCCCCTCACTAGAAATAATATGACCCAAGAAGGTCACAACGTTCAACCAAAACTCACACTTGGAGAACTTGGCATACAACTGTTATTTCTTCAAGGTCTATAACACCAGTCGAAGGTGATTAGCAAGATCCACATCACTCTTAGAATACACCAGGATGTCATCAATTAACATAATGACAAAGAGATCCAAAAAGTTCCTGAAAACACTATTCATCAAAGCCAAGAATACCACTGGAGAATTGCTCAACCCAAATGACATAACCAAGAACACAATTTTCCTATACTGAGTTTGGAATACTTTCTTAGGGATATACACTTCCCTGATCTTAAGTTGCTGATAACCAGACCAAAGATCTATCTTAGAAAAGAATTTAGCACCTTTGCAACTGATAAAATAAGTCATCTATCCTTGGAATAGGATACTTGTTCTTAATCATTACCTTATTCAATTGTCGATACTAAATGCACATCTAAAGAGAACCATCCTTCTTGCATACAAATAAACCGTTGCACCCCATGGTGACATACTAGGATGAATAAGCCTCTTATCTAGAATATCCTTAAGTTACTCCTTGAGTTCCCTCAACTCAGGCAGAGCTATTCAATAAGAGTGAATAAATATTAGACGAGTGTCAAGAACCAAATCAATACCAAACTTAATCTCCCTATCCGAATGAACACTAGCATGATCATTCAAAAATACCTTAGGAATTTCATTCACCACAGAAACTGAATAAAAAGAAGGACATTCTGAGTTAGAATCTTTAACTTGGACCAAGTGATAGAGACACCCTTTAGAGGTTAATCTTCGAGCTCTAAGATAAGAAATACACCTCACCCTAGGAGAAAGAGAGCCACTCTCTCACTCAATAACCACCGGTTCACTAGGAAAACTAAAGATAACCTTACGGGTCAGCCAATCTAAGGACACATAACAAGAATGTAACTTATCCATACCAAGGGTAATATTAAAATCAACCATATCTAGCTCAAACTGATCTACTAAGGACTGCTTACTACAAACAAATACCACACACCCCTTATAGACCCGTTAGCACTAACTAAGTCACTTATTAGGGTAGAAATAGAAAAAGAATGTGAAATAACTATAGGATCAAACAAAAACACACAACAACATATAGGATCACATAGGAAAGAGTGGACCATAGATCAAGTAGACAATACACGTCATGAGAAAGTATTTGTAATGTACTAGTCATGACATCAAGTGATACCTCAAATTCTTGATGAGATGCAATAACATATAACATATTCCGACCAGCACCAGTACACAAAGTAGAAATAAAAGCCGAAGTAGCACCCTTTGGTGTAAAAGCAGAAGATGAAGAAACTAGAGCTTTACTCTTTTCTGAAGCAGCCTTACCAGTCGGACAATTTCTTAGCATATGGCTTGTCTGACTGCACATAAAATTTCTATCCCTTTTTCATCACAGAAACCTATATAGAGGCTACCATCAAACCTAAAATATGGATATGAAGAAGCTGATTGTGCCTTGCTCACCTGAGATTAGGAACCCTGTTCCCTAAAGCCATCAACATCCAAATGCCTGTCACCTAAAGGTTTTAGGTAAGGAGCACGAGAAGAAGAGAAGGAACCAAAACTGCCCTAATTCTTCTTTGTCCACTTATTGTCATCCCAACTATATTGTTTTTTCCTACCATTTTGTTTAGAAGACCTAAACGTCTTATCTTGCCTTTCTCGAAACTCAGTTGATTTCCTATTTTATTCCTAAACCTATTGCATATGAACCACTAACCTAGAGATATCTATATCCTTGATAAGAAAAGCAGTCTTGCTTTCAAGGATCAAATCCCGAGATAGTCTAGTAGCGAACTTTCTCATCATTAGCCTGATATCGAACACCAATTTTAATGCATACCTTGACAACTAATGAAATTTTAAGGAATATTTCTTGTCTTATATCCTCCCATGTCTCAGATTAACAAATTCTTTCACCTTCACTTACCTCAGCTCCTGATGAAAGAAGCGATCCAAAAAAGTATCTTAGAAAGACTCCCATTAGGAAAACTTCTCAAAATCACTTTTATCCCTTCCCATTTCTCGTACCATAGGTACAAAACATCCTTGAGTTGGTAAGATGCAAAATTTAACCCTTCCAAATTCGTGGCCTGTATCACCCTGAATATCTTCTCTATTTTATCCATGAAACCCAGTAAATCCTCTTATACCTTCACACTAGTAAAAGTAGAAAGATTTATCTTGATAAACTAGCCAAACCTTGTAGGCTCAATAGATAACACACCAAAAACATCCCACTCAGCCTAAGCAGCAACCAATTGAGCAATAGTATGAATCGACTGCCAAAATTCTGCATTAGTCACCTCACCTTAAGAAGGAAAAGTAGCAACCAGAGGAACTCTATGATTATCAGGAATAGGACACCTGACCGATTATGGATCCCCTGTGTTCCTTCCACATTGTCCCCAGATGTTACAAAAGAGTTTTCATGCATTCCAAATCATTTAGGCATGATTTAAAAAGTCAACAAACCAAGATAAGAAGGGACCTTTGACCTTGCTGCTTGAATTAGAATAAAAAGAAAGTGAAACATTCCTAAATGCCTAGTATCCTCTCTCTTATGAGTGTGGTGAGCTACATACCCCTAAAAGAGACTCTACTCATCACAACTTTCTGGACTCCCAATTAACTAGGAACTTACAACTTTGATAACAACTTGACATGACTCGTTTGGGGACCTTGTCGTAATGGACATCCCAAGTCGAACTAGGATTGGGGACCACCCCCAATACCCAACCCAACCATCCATAAGCACTTCATAAGTTCGATGAATTTTGAACGAATAAAAGATTAATGTCTAATTTTCTAAATCCAGACTTTGGGGTAGTTCTATAATTGAGACCAACCCAAATGAGTCCAAGGGTCTCCATCCAATTGCTAACCAAGTACCAAACCAAACTGTAAAACCAAAATAATAACCAAACTAAGTTCCATAACATAATATAAAATGATGGAATTGTGAGAAATCTAGTCATATGATTTTAGCCCTAATACAAATGTGAATATTAAGGTTGACCCTAATATCGATCCCACCCATTCAAACTCATAGAAGTTCTATAAAAGCCTCTAACCAAAAGAATACTAAAATCTAGTTGGGATATGCCCCAAACCATAGCCAAACCCAATATCCAAAAATAATCTAATGTAAGTATAAACGTCCATGAATATAAAATGGAGCTATTCAAAAAGATAGAAGCTTACCACTTCAATCCCAATAGAGTTGATCCTGAATCCAAATACTAAGTAGGAGTGTAATTGTCAGTTCTTACATTAGGAGAGGTTACAGCCGCTCGATGATGGCTTAGCGGGTAACGCTTGCATGAACTCAAAATAAGGACAAAATAATTCAATTTAGTAGAACCAAGTAAACCATCCATATGCATACAAATCATACATATACATATATATAACCATGCCAGGAAATAGAATCGGGTTTTGCATCCATTTAAAACCATTTACCTGGGTATGTAAAGCTTAATCGTCCTTAACCACCCATGGGCTATATGGGTCTAGTGTAACCCCCTGAACAAGCCTCGATGCGTGTAGCCGCACCAAATTGAGATACCATAATAGTAAGAGAGTACCAAGTAACCACACCCTCCATGATACATATGTACAATGTTCTTAGAGGATTTCCATGTACCTAGTAGTATCATGAAAAGGTCACCATGCCCTACCCCTCATGTAGGCAAACATGAGTTTCCAGTGATCGTTCATCAAACTCCTACCTTCACAGTTAGCTATCACACCCCGCTATTGTTTTCCAAATAAAATCATTTCCAACCAACCAATCCATTAATCCATTTATTATTTACCAAGGCTATTGGTAGTAGTATCATCATATCGGTGGTAACTTACAAGTAGTTTCCTTAGCTAAACCTTAGAGGTAAATGAAATCTCTTGTACCCATTTACCAAGTTAACTTGGGGGAGTCCTATATAACTTACAAGTGTTACATTATATTTTCTTGGGGGATTCCATTGTACCCCTTTTGTGTTTCATTAATAATTTCACTTATAGGATTCCATTGTACACCATAAGGATATTTATTAAATCAAATAATTCCATTTAACCATTCTAAACCATTCAGGGTTGCATTACCAAGTTTAAACCATGCAATAGTTCCATTAAAATCCAATAATGTAGTGAAAATATTCTCATAGGAATTTTATCAAAAATATATGGGGCATAGCATTTCCAAAACCAAAGCCAATTACCAAATAACCATTCTCATACAACCAGTTATCCAAAACTACCATTTAATCAAATAAAATCATAATTAAAACATGGAAAAACCATAACCAAGCATTTACCACCAAAACCCCTAAATTATATTTGAAAACCCAAAACTATACAAACATGAAAATATTGTATAAAACCATTCTTTAGTTGGAACTAACAATGATGGATGAGAACATACCTAAAACTAAGAAGATGATGGAGAGAAATCACCAACACAAGCCCTAAATTAATCCTTAAGATAAAACCCTAGCCTTTCTTTACCCAAAAGCTTTAGAGGAAATTGTAGAGTATTTTAGAGAAGTTTCTCAATGTTAATGAATAGAATTATAGGGAAAATAACCTCCTAATAGGAAAATAAGTCATAGGGCCTTATTCGGCTAAGTGGGAAAATATCCATATTGTCCTCACATAAACTCCCAAAAATCTCATCAGATGGGTATGACTATCCATACCAGTCGTACCCTCCCATATGAGTGGTACCCACCACTCGTACCCAAGGTCATCTCTATTAGACCCAACACTGTCCAAGGTACGACTCAGCCCAACCATATTGTATCTACTCCATATGACACGTAACCTTGATTTGTACCCCTAGCAGAATAGAATCACAAGAGTTTTTAACAGTGTCCACTATACGAGTCCGTAGTACGACTCTTACCCTGGGTTACGGCTTATAGTGAGCTACTCGTACTCAGATCAAAGTTAGATCTACAAGTCTAAGACTAACTGAAGGAATCAAATGACACATACTCACTGGTATGACTCGTACCACCCAAGTCTTAGCTATTTCAGAAACCAAATTCAACCCACCAACCAACATTGGTCAGCATACGACTAACCCATACCACTCACATACTAGTGTACGAGTCATTCCCCCTAGTTGTATCCTATCTAAAAACCAATAATCTAGGAAATTTTCTAAGGGTCCCAAACCCAGAGTATTTCAACTATGATTTTTCAAGATTAATATTCAAGGTTAAATACCTTTCAAGAAGAGGAGGATAATACAAGTCAAATTGGCATCAAACTTTCTATGAGATGCAAGTATATTTTTGGGAAACCATTTTCAAGATCTCAAGAGCTCAACACCATGTATGAAAGATAGCTTGTAGTCAATAGCCAAATTCATCCCAAAACCTCAACAAGAAAGTATTCCCGACGACTACAAAAATTCTCATGATATTAAAGAATTTAGATGTGTTCCAAGACATCTAAAGATAATTTAAAGAGTGTTTTTGAGTGCTCAAAGCATATAAGAAGGACCAAAGGGCCTTAGAAAGATCAAACGAGTATGAAAAGGTGCTTAAAATCCCCTTTTGGTGATCTTCACCCCATCTACATCCTAAGTGATCCCATGTTGCACCTAACCTGCTTGATAGGTCAAAACAGTAGCATCTTCACCCAAGGTATGCTCCATCTATTTATGTAGATGCCAAAGTAGACAAAATTGAGATTTTGGTTAATTTAGGTTAATTTTTTGCCCACTTATGTACTAAATAGCCCAAGGATAATACTATATATCTTAGGTTATTTTCTTACTTTTTTTATGTTGATTAAATATGAAAACTCTTGAGAGAGTGTTTGAGATCTTGGAAAAGCTTATGTTGTATTTTGCTTTTAAAACGGTGGTTGTAAGAGTGTATCAATTCCCTTGTGGTCAACGTAAGGGAGTAGCAGAAAGTTAGTGCAATCCTGCTAGTACATAAATGTTTAAATATTCATATTGCGATATGGGGAGCTTGTATAGTCTTATTTTCTTGGTGGATATAATTAATACTTCTTGGAGTATAAAAATGAGATGGTGAATAAAAAGGTATTGAGGTTAACCAATTTGCAGTGTTGGCGTTGCTTTTCATATTGTCGCGATTAACTTTTAAATCATTAGAAGGTAATGTGAAATCTCGAGGTTAGGTTATGGTTAGACGAAAAGAAGTAATAATGTGAACTCGGGTGATGGCATTCCTATTGAGTTTCTTGATAAGTAGCTGTTGTGAGATTTATGTATGGGATAAGGTCATTGAATAAATGAATTAGAGGGTGGATGTAATGATAGACTAAATTCAACCATGATGTCGTTATTGGTTGACATTTGTCATTGTCTTTTGCATGAGTAATGATTTATTTATTTCTTGCACACTTTTAAATGAATTACGCTGAGGTTTGAGAGAATGGGTCGGTAACAGAACGGTACATTATGATGTTGGTGATGAGTTGAGAAAGGAAAGACATGATATGCACATCTTGCATACATGCATTTGCATATGTTTTGATTGTATTTATACTTTATTTACCTTTATACACAAGTTGTGGTTAGTGATGAAAGATGGTACGAAGGAGCAATGGGACCCATGGAAAGATTAGGTATATTATGTCACACCCCTAGTTTTTACCCCAATCCCATTAAGGAGGTGAATTTAAAAAGGTTTATCCAATTAATTTGACGTTTGAAAAGGAATTATTTTATTAAAAGAGTTGTCACTTTTAATCAAGTTCTAGTGTTTCAAGTCTCCTTATTGGATTCCCAATTAATAGAAATGACTCTTTGATATTGTTTTGCGAATTAGATATCTGGGTAAGAAATTTTATTGAATACAGGGAAGATGTAAAATACCCTCGAATCCTATGATTCTACCATGGTCACTTTATTAATTTATATTTGGATTAAATTTTAGTTGTTGGACAAACTATGCCAATAAGCATATAAAGGTACTATAACAAGAGAATTTGTTGAAAATGGCCAAGATGATCAAGCGGATGCAACAATTATAAGTTTAACATTTGACGCAGAACTAATGATTATTAAAATAAAGCAAGAAACATTGTACTGCCAAAAGCATATAGTCCACTACTACTTATAAGCGCTCAAAATGACAACATAACAATGATTTAATAGAAACTGATTTAATGTTGAGATATTTCTTAACCACCGAAACATTTAATTCTCATTTTTCAGTATATAAATAAAAACTAAAGACACTGATCGGGAGAAATTATTTATTTGCCTCTAATTCAAAACCTTTAGTATTAAAACTAGGATTCTAGATATGCTTCAATTGTAGGGGGTGCGGATATTTAATAGTTCAAATAGATTTATTAGGTTTCTAGTGAATCTATTTTTATTTGTGCGTGGATATTCCTTAAATTTTGTTTCAATATCTTTTAATGATTTACTTTTTTCGTAAGATATATTCATTAATTTGTTTATTATTTTATCCTGTAGTAATTGCAGAGTTACAAATTTTTGTATAATAATTTATCCTATCTGTACTGTAATATATATCTAATTCTAGATTTTCAATGTTATTTATTATTTTGTGTTGTTCTTCTCGTAGTGAGTTTTTTAAATTATATAAACTATCACATGTACTCTTTTCTAAGTTTACTAAGGTTTTTTCTATCCATATTAATTTTTCTTTTAGGTTTTCCATTATTTTTCTAATTCGGTTTCTATAATTAGTTTCATTATTTAGATTTTCTTGATTTTCTCTAGTTTTTCTAATATATTCTAACATCTCTTAATCTGAATAATATCCTTCTGGGTAAATTTCTTCGTACAACTGTTCTAGACAATTTATAGTTTCAATTTCGTAGTCTATTACTTTTTCTAATATTATTTTCTTAATATCTATAATTTCTATATCTTTAAGTATATATAAGATTAAAACTTTAAGATAATCTAAATGATCTATCTTTTAAAATATTTTGTAGTTGTCTATTTTAGCCTTAGTAGTTCTTGCATATTTTTATTAAGAAATTCTATGTATTTTATATCTTTTAGTTTTCATGTATTTATCTATATTTATTTTTATCTGTTTTTCTAGTAACTGTATGTTTCTCATATCTTTTTCTAAAAATTCTATGTAACTTATCATTGTAAGTATTTGTAAGAGTAATTAGGTAGGTATGGTATATAATTTACTCTAGTCATGTAATATTTACCAAAGGCTTTTTCTAATATGATTTTTCTTATATCTACTACTTTCATATCTCTAAGTGCATATAAAATAAGTATTTTAAATTTATCTACCATCACATCAGATAAATAATCATTCATTTTCATAAAATTGCTTTTTTCAAAATATTCCCTTCAACCATGTTCATAACAAAATATGGTCATCTTAGCTTACTATATACTAGATTATTCTTAAATAATATGTTCTTCCGTCACTATTAACATGGTAATTCGGATACTTTTTCCCTTAAACAGCGCCTCTACTCTGGTTACTCCCCGCCACGGCTTCTTGCCTCATTGGTTTCACCTTTAGGATGGCATAGTCCTTAGGGATCTTTCTCCGTTTCCGCTTTGTTAATAAACTTCTTAACATATTATTCTTCGAATAATTCTACTATAAAGTAACTAATATGAATTTATTTTATCACATCATGATTGTTGGGAATTATGAATTTAGCTATTCATAATCATAAATAAATATACCTGTTCGGGTAGTTTTGATATTTCTGAAGTTTGTTCCTCCATAGCTTTTTCCATTGAAATATGTCTATTTAATTAACTGAGTAAAGTATTTGTTGTGGAATAGAGAGAATGTTTTCTTCAACGCATGAAGGCTTGCTTCTGCAATGCCTTCTGCTTTCTTTATTTATAGATCGAAAGAAACAATCTTTACATCTTTACATAAAAGCTATTACTAAAAAAGTCAAAAAGGCTATAGGTCTAAAAAGCTACCTACCCTAAAAAAGCTAAGAAAGGTCAAAATTTACATAAATGCTCTACATAATTGCTAACTTATAATCTTATCGTAAGACTAAAAAATCTGTACAATAAATGGTTCAAATATCTTGTCTTCCGTTGATTCTGTTTGTCGTATCTGCTATATCTCCATTATTGCTCCTTATCTTATCTTTCCAGCTGGCATTTTGTCTTCTTGATTTTTTATTCTAGATGTACTTCTGGAATAATATTATCTTCTCCATTACATCTTGAACATTGATGATCTGGGTATTTGTGTCCAATTATTTTACAATATCTTGTTAGTAGTCCATCTGAAATAAATCCTTTTTTAATTGCTCTTGCGGTAGATTGTTTTTCTGGGTTGAGTAATGTCATTATCCATTGTCTGACATCCTCCATATCTGCTTGTCGTAGCTCTTTTGAATTTGAGTAAATCATTTGATGATCTCTCGAATAATAGCTCCATATTGGGTTTCCATTAGTATAATTATTTGCTAGTTCTTGAATAATCGTAGCTAGTCCAACAAGTCATTTGTTTGCGTAGAAGTCTGGTATCTCAATTCTAGGTATCTCCGGTTGCTGTGTGATATCTTCTGGTATGATCATGTCTCTAGTTAGTCCTATCTTTAAAACTTGTATAACTGATTTTATTTCATCATATAGTATCTCTGCCGGTGCAGTATAACACTTTATATAAAATAAATTTCCTTTCGTTATTCTTTTGTATGTGGTGAATATCTTGTATAATTCTTCCATAGCTGTTAATTCTTCTCCGTCTTGGGTATATATGGTGTTTAGTAGTCCATAGTCAAAACAGATTTTTACTAGGCTTGGGTTAGTTTTGGGTAGTGCAATTAGTTTGTTATATCCTTGTAATTTTTGGGTTATATAGTTGGTATTTGGTTCTTTGATGTTTGTAGCTCTGGGGTTATGGTTTAGAAAGGTTTGTACTCTGTATATATTTTCTATGTATTTTTGGGCGGTGTAGTTGTAAACTTTTTTATCTTGGTTTAAGCTATCTCGGTATGTGTTAACTTGTGGGGGTATGAATAAGTGGTCTTTTTGTGTTTTTGGTGTAAATGGTTTCTCAAATATTTTATTCATATTCATATTCTGGTATCTTGGTCTATTAACTCCTTTGCTTGTACCTGCAGAAGTAGATTGATAAATGTTATGGGTTTTATGGAGTATCCCAACGTCTCCTTCTAGCTCTGGAACTTTAATGTCTTCCGATCGACATAGCTCTGCACACTGCTGAGTTAGCTGATTTGTAGCTATAGACTTCAGTTTATCTTCATTAGTCTTTAGCTTTTCTATCTCATTACCCATACTGTCCACTTTCATTGAAAGCGTAGTTAGGGTGTTAAGTATTTTTTCTAGAGTATCTTCTTCTATTATTTCAGTCTGTGTAGCTTTGTCTTGATATGTAATCTGCAATAACATTTTTGTTAGTACTGATCACTTCAATTGTAAATGTGAAATTTAATATATTCAAAACTAGTCTCCGAATCTCTTTTGTTGTAACTGAATTTTGTATTTTCTTTGTTAACCACCAGCGTACCTGTGTATTATCTGTTCGTACAATAAATTTGTTATATACAATATATGGCTCAAATGCTAATAAACATTTATATAATGAACATAATTCTTTCCTATTTATTTCCCATTTTATTTCTGTCTCATTGAACGTACCTGAGTAGTATCTACAATGGTGTTTTATTTTTTCTGCTTCATATCGATATTTAAGTACTCCTCCGTAACTATATTCACTAGCATCTGCTTCTACTATATATATAAATTTTCTATTTTTATCTGGAAATTGTAATTTTGGTAATTCTTTACAAAGTAATTTTATTTTTTGAACTTGTTTTTTATCTTCTTCATTATAGTTATATTCTACATCCTTTTTTAATTTTTTCTGTAGTGGTTTTAAAGTTTCTGCTAATTTTGGAATATATTCTCTTACTTGGTTTACTAGTCCTAAAAATGATTGTAATTTCTTTTTTGTATCTAATTCTTCTTTCGAATTTATTATTTTTTGTACTATATGTTGTTGCATTTTTACTCCACTTTTATCTATTTGTATTCCTAAAAATTCTATCTGATTTTTCATAATTTCAGCTTTCTTTTTGCTTAGACTTATTCCCGATTTTTCTATTATATCTGTAAACTGTTCTAATAATTTTAAATGTTCTTCTTTGGTTTTTGTATATAATAATATATCATCTATGTATACTATACAATTAGATAATTGTTTAAAATAATTATCCATAAAATGTTGATATCTACCTGGTGCATTTTTATATCCAAATGGTAATACGTTCCATTCATAAAATCCTTGTGGTACCGTAAATACGGTTAATTCCTTAGATTCTTCTTCTAGCTTTAGGTGGTAAAATCCTGATTTACAATCGAATTTGCTAAAATAATTATATCCTTGTATTTGTCTTATTTTTAATATCTTATTTGGTATTGGATAATTATATGTTATAGTTTTTGCATTTAAATTTCTATAGTCAATAACCATCCTACTTTTTCCTCTTTTTTGTTCACTATGTTTATTTACTATAAATACTGGACTATTATGTTTACTATTACTTTTTTGTATATATTGTTTTTCTAATAATTCTTCTATATGCATTTTAAATTCTTTTAAATCGTCAAAATTATATGTTAATGGTTTTTGGGTTATTATGCTATTTTTATCTATTAATTCAATTTTTATAGTAGTTTTATGTTTTTCCCATTCTTTTAATGGATCTTCACTATATAATTGTTCTAATTTTTTCTGAATTATTTCTATTTTATTTATTGAAAATATAGTTATTTCTGTTTTATTTATCAAAAATACTACTAGTTCTATTGTATCTTCAGTATTTTTTATATTTTCTAACTTTTGTGTAATATTTTTACTTCCTTTTATCTAATCAGTTTTCTTTCTTATTTTATTATTAACTCTTTTTGCTCTTACTTTCTGCTTACATGATGTTGTAAACCACCAGTCTGTTTTGATTATTATATGTGGGTATAATTTATCTTAGAATGGCATTCCTAAAAGTATATCTTTTGATGTTAATTCATAATTATAAATTTCTTCTATTGTTAATATCTTATCCCATACTTGTATTTTTACATTCCTAGCTTTATAAGTAATTAAGCTTCCTTCATTATTAAATCCTTTAACTATTATTGGTGTTTTTAATTTATCCCATTTACTTTCTGGTAAGCAATTATATCTACATAAATTAGCTTCTGCTCCTGTATCTATCATAGACGTATAATATCTACTGTAATATCCTTCTACTACTATCTTCATTAATACATATATCTTCATTTCATGTTAAGGCTCTTTTTAAGAATAACTTTTCTTTGTTATATGTTAAGGTTAATTGTGTATGTTCTATATTGTATGGTTTTACTTGTTCTAACCATTTTATTCCTAATATTATATCTGCTTTTTGCATTTCTTCCTTTACTTCGAATTCTATTTTTGTTTTTCTAACTCCTAATATTATTTCTTTTTCTACTATATTTTTATTCTTTATTAAACTTTTTGGTAGATCTGGGCACATATCATTATCAGTCTTTATTTCTTCATTTTTTACTAGATATTTTGCTATATAATTTTCTTTTTGTCCTGTATTCAAAAGTATTAGATATTCTTTTTCATTTATTTTTCCTGTTATGTAATATTGATTTAAATTACTTATTGAATTCGTTTCATAACTTGTTCTTTTTGATGAGCTTGATGATTTTGGTTTTTCATTAGCTATTTTTTTCGTTGTACTTATTCTATCATTTACTATTTCTAAATTTTCTTCTGTATCTATGTCTCTATAGCTATAATCATTATAATCTATTATTTTTACAATTTGTTCGAATGAGCTTTCTATTTGTATTTTGTTAATCTTATTTTTTCTTGTTATTTTATGTTTTGTTGTTAATACATATAGATTTTTGCATCTTGCTGTAAATATTTTACTTCCTGGGGTTAATTCTATTCCTGATATTTTCCAATATAATACGAGTGATTTATCTATATTTCTATCAGTTACTGCTACTGAATAATTTGCACTTATTATAAATTTAAATTTTTGATATATTAGATTTCCTTTTACGGCAGTTATTATACTTTTTTCTATAGGTTTTATAATTCTATCATCTGCTAAATATAATTCTATTGGTGTATCTATTCCTTCTCTAAAACATGCTTTTATTAATATCTCTGTACCTCCAAGGTGTACATATTTTATTGGATCTCCTTTACTTTTTATATCATTTATTTCTTTATTAATTATTCTTTTTGTTACTAGTGGTATACTAGCTTTGCCTTTTGCATATCTGCAATCTATTACATGTTCTTTTTGGCATACTACATAATATTCATCCTTTTTCCTAGTAAAAATATTTTTTATTGTTGGTATTTTAAATATTTTCTCTACACTTAAATCTAATTCTTTTCCTTTTATTTCATCAAATATGTTACTATCAAATATTATTTTTTGTTCCGTTCCTTCATCATTTAAATATTCTTCCTTTGTTATTATTTTTATATCTTCTTCA